>NC_059259.1:5796145-5813645 GCF_017591435.1 Portunus trituberculatus | reverse complement strand
TTCTCTTTTCACTTTTTTTATTTCATCTATTCTTCTCCATTTTCTCTTTCTCCTACTTTTTTTTTTGAAAGGGGGCAAATTTATCGTTTTTTTTTTTTTTTTATTTGTGATTGCATTTTTTCTTTCATAATTATTTTCCTCCTTCCAACTATCTATCATTTCTTTCCACTTTTTTCATTTCGTCCATTCTTCTCCATCTTCTCTTTCTCCTCCTCCTTTTTTGTGGCAAATCTATCTATTTCACTCTCTTTCTGTTCTTCCATTTTCCTCATCTTTCCTTCCTCTTCCTTTTGACTCTGTTCCTTTCATTCTCTCTCTCTCTCTCTCTCTCTCTCTCTCTCTCATATTCTCTTTCTTCCATTTTCTTTCGTGTCTCTCATGTGATAACTCGTTCTTCCTCTCTTTATTCCTTGTTCCTATCTCCATTTTCTTTCATTCTCTCACTCTCCTTCTTTTCTTATCTTTCTTGGTCTCGCATGTATCAAGTTTCTCTATTTTTTATTCTTCCTCCTTTCTCCTTTTCTTCTATATCTTAATTCTCTGTCAATTTTCTTATCTCTCTCTCTCTCTCTCTCTCTCTCTCTCTCTCATCCGCCTTTATTTTTATTATTCTTTTTAAACTTCTTTCTCCCCTTCTCTTCCTCTTTCCCTTCGTTTTACTCCTCTCTTCCTCGCTTCTCATTCTCTCCTCCTTCCTAATTCCTATGCGTCCCAATCAGGTCACCCCTTCCTTTTCTCCCTCTTCTTATTACTCCTTCCTACTTCCTCTATTTATCTATCACCCTTTTCTCCTCTTTTCTTTATTCCTCTTCTCAAATTATCACATATCTTCTCTCTCCCATCTCATTGTTATATTTCTTTTCTATATCTCCTCTTTCTCTCCTAGCTTTTCCCTTCCCCTTCTTCTCATTCTCTTTCTTCTTATTATTCCTTCGTGCTTCCTTTACCTACCTATTACATTTTCCTCTCATTTCCTTTATTCCTTTCCTTATTTTCCATTTATCACAATCTTACTATTACATTTTTTCTATTCTCTCTCTTCCACCGTCTTCTAATCTTCTCTTCTTTTTATTCCTTCTTACTTCTCTATCTACTTATTAAATTTTCTTCCCTTTTCTAATTATCACATTCTTATTGACTCTTATCTCTTACTATCAAATTCTATTCCTCCTCTTCCTCCCACAACTCTTTCCTTTTCCTTTTCTTATTCCTTCCTACTTCTCTATCTACCTTTCACATTTTTTTCTCTTCTACTTAAATTATCACATGGCTACTCTCTTCCATTTCTTACTGTTACATTATTTTTCTCTTCCTCTTTCTCCTCCTCCTCCTCCTTCTCCTTTTCCTCCTCCTCCTCCTCCTCCCCAACTCACCATTTCGTCTGCCAGGTGGTGAGTATGGCAGGTGAATGTAGCCTTGCCCCCCACCTGCGCCAGGACCTCCGTGTTATTTTGAGGGGGAGCGTCGACCCCTCCTATCCCCGTGAGACTGAGAGCTGCCCAAACATCGTCCTCCTCTTCCTTCTTCTGTCTGTTCTCATCGTCATCCTCTTCTTCTTTCTCTCCTCCTCCGTCTGCAGAAGGTGGTACTGTTCCCCTCCTCCATGCTGCAGGGAGGAGGTGGAGGAGGACGTGTAGGAGGAGGAGGAAGAGGTCGGGTCGCGGAGTAAGGTTCCAGCGGTGTGGCGACCTGGGGATGGGAAATATTTGTTAGCCTGGGAAGGTTTACGAGCAGTGCATTAGTGTGAGGGTAATAGCCGGTCCAGTCATCAATGGCGGGTATTTATGAGTGTTTGAGGAGGGTGTGTGAAGGCAGCAATAGGCGGGCCAGGGATATAGCGGTACTTAACTCACTCTCTCTCTCTCTCTGTGTGTGTGTCTCTATTCACTCGCTTTATTTTGAATTGTGAAGGAATACTGGAGTGAGTGAAGGTGATGCGCAGAAATGGGTATATTGTTAATTTTCTCTCCATTCCTTTCATTATCGTTGTTTCTTTTTTTTCATTTGCGTTATTTTGAACTGTGAAGGGGAAAAGAAGGATAAACAAGTGAATTATGGAAGGATGATAAGGATATACACATTGTGGAGTATATAAATTGTGAATCTCGTTGCTTTTTCACTAATTCTCACTCTAAGTACAAAATAGGAAGAAGAGTGAAGTGAAGTATGGAACAAGAGAAAGAAGGAAATATTATCATGTTATTCCGTGTCTCTATTCATTCACACTATTCCTTAATATGAAAATTGTGATTGATAAAGTGGAAACATGAACAATGGCACTAAATTCCTTCAATACTGGGACACATTTATACCTTGATATTTGTCCACGATTTTTAATAATAATAAGAAGAAGAATAAGAATAATAAGAATAATAAGAAGAATAAGAATAATAATAAGAAGAAGATCAATAACAGCAACAAACACACACATACAAAAAAAAAAAAAAAAAAAAACAATTACAGATCAATACATACAAGCACAAACTTTTCAACTCTCTCTCTCTCTCTCTCTCTCTCTCTCTCTCTCTCATTGACATTAGGAAGGTTCATGGAGGTCAGAGAATTAATTAATTGCCACACTCTTCTCAATTTCAATCCCCCACATGAGTTTCTGAAGCTGTATAAAATCACCAAATAGTCACCAGAATGAATATGGAAACGTGTCATTGTACTGAAGGGGTTAAAAGGACACGGTGAGAGAAAGAGGAAGAGAAGTAAAATTAGTGATATTATGATTATCTTACATCATTCTCCTCACAGATAAAAAAAAATTAAGAGAAATGGCTGAAAGTGATGCCAATTATATCTAAAAGTTTTTGAACACACACACACACACAAATAAAAAAAGTTAATTGTTTTATAGCAAAGTGACACACAAAACCAACCCAGAAAATTGCAAGTGATAGAGAAAATAGAAAACAGGATATAGAAAAAAAGAAAAAAAATAGTGAACCGTTTTGATATTTTTCTTAACACGGAAAAGAAAAAGAAGAAAAAAGTGGAAGAAAAGTGGAAAGAAAAATTAAGTTCTTTTATCGCATCATAATAAAAATGTATATAAAAAAAACTAAAAAAAATAAATGAAGTAAAATAATAGAAAAAAAAATAAACCATTCTCCTTTGAACTTTGATAAGAAAAAAAAAAAAAATAATAAAACCTTTTGCTTCATTTTTATACATTTACACTATTCCAAAAAATGAACAAACATGAATAGAAATGAAGACAAAGGAACGAAAAAGAAAATGAAGACAACAGAAATGAAAAGAAATGTTAATCTTTTCTTGTTCTAATTTTCTGTACCTTCTCCAATTCTACAAATACGAAAAACAGGAATAAGAGAGACACTAAGTTAAGAATAAGGAATAAAAATACCACAAAGGGAAATGTAATGTAATTGTAATATAATTTGAATGTAATGTAATTTTAATATAATTGTAATATAATTTAAATGTAATGTAATTCTAAAGTAATGCAATCTTAACGTAATGTAATTTTAATGTAATGTAATTTTAATATAGTTTAATGTAATTTTGATGTAATTTTAATGTAACGTAATATTAATGTAATGTAATTTTATTGTAATGTAATTTTTGTCATGTAATTTAATGTAATGTAAAGTAATGTAATTTTAATGTAATGTAATTGTCATATAATTTTAAGTTAATATAATCTTATTGTAATGTAATTTAATTGTAATATAATGTACTGTAATGTAATTTTAATAAAGTTTAATGTAATTTTGATGTAATTTTAATGTAACGCATATATAGTTTAACGTTTAACGAAGTATTTAGTTTAATATTCAGTCTTTTCAAGTAATTCTCTACCCAACATAGAATTCTAAGCTTATTTTTGTATATTTCTTTGTTTAAATAGAAAAAAAAATCATTCTCCTCTTTATTCCTTTTCATTCCTCGTATTTATTCTTTATTTCATTCCCTTGTACCAAAAAAGATGAAAAAATGTGAATATAAACGAAAAATAAAATAAATAAACTGAGGAAAATGAAAGTGAAAAGTAATGTATAGTAAAAAAAGAGAAACAAATACAGAGGAAAAAAATAATAATAAAATAAAAAAAGGTAAGTTATTTGTTTTCATTCTCCCTTCACACCAAAGAGAGAGAGAGAGAGAGAGAGAGAGAGAGAGAGAGAGAGAGAGAGAGAGAGAGAGAGAGAGAGAGAGAGAGAGAGAGAGAGAGAGAGAGAGAGAGAGAGAGAGAGAGAGAGAGAGAGAGAGAGAGAGAGAGAGAGAGAAAATAAAGATTAGAGAGAGAGAGAGAGAGAGAGAGAGAGAGAGAGAGAGAAGAGAGAGAGAGAGAGAGAGAGAGAGAGAGAGAGAGAGAGAGAGAGAGAGAGAGATAATTATTATTATTTCAGATTATTGACAAAAATCCTTCGAAATGAAACATATACGACAATAAAACGCAAGAAGAAGAAGAAGAAGAAGAAGAAGAAGAAGAAGAAGAAGAAGAAGAAGAAGAAGAAGATCAACAATAGCAACAAACACACACACACACACACAAAAGAAAAAAAATACAAATCAATACAAAACAAACAACTTTTTTCACCCCTCCCTCCCTCCCTCTCTCTCTCTCTCTACAATAAGGTTCAGTACATCACACATATACACACTAAGCCTCGGAATTTCACCTACTTTTTGCTATTATATTCTTTTTTTTATTTTCCTTACAAGAGACGACAAGAAGATAAATTAGGGAGATTAAACAGGTAAATCAAGGAAATAGGTAACAAGAAAAGGAAAATAAGCATATATAAAGTAGATAAATGAAGAAATAAAGGATGAACACACACACACACACACACACACACCCCTCCACCCCAACACACCCTAAAACATGCTTAAATCACCCTAAGACACACAAAACACCACCAAAACACCATCACAATGTTTCTGCACCTTTTCTACACCTCACAACACCCCTAACGCACTTTCTACACCTCTCAACACCCATCAGACACCCTCAATACCCATATATATAATAGACAAAATGAAAGAAATGATAAGCAGTCTTTCTTTCTCTCTCTCTCTCTCTCTCTCTTCTCCATACAACACATAAAAAATATATATAAAAATAGTAGAAAAAAAAAGCAAAATTATTCAAGACCAGCATGTAATTTATTTTTGTTCCTGAGTGGCGAAGAAAGAGAACAGGTTAGGCGATCACGTGACTTGTTCTGTGTTCTCAATGGAGTTCTGTTCTTCCTGTTTGACATTATTGGTAGAGAGAGATATAGAGATAGAGAGAGAGAGAGAGAGAGAGAGAGAGAGAGAGAGAGAGAGAGAGAGAGAGAGAGAATACTGCACCACTTTTACAGTACAATTTTTAGGGAACTCAATGCTTTGTTTCGCTTGTGTGTGTGTGTGTGTGTGTGTGTGTGTGTGTGTGTGTGTGTGTGTGTGTGTGTGTGTGTGTGTGTGTGTGTGTGTGTGTGTAAATAAGCATACTCGGGCACCGTTATTTATGCTTATATTCCATGTATGTATGTATGTATGTATGTGTGTATGTGTGTGTGTATTGGTCACATGTATACAATTTTCATACACTTAACGCATACCATTCTTAAGCCAAATATTTCCTTAAAAATACCGATAAAAATACGTCCCTTTGTGTGTGTGTGTGTGTGTGTGTGTGTGTGTGTGTGTGTGTGTGTGTGTGTGTGTGTGTGTGTGTGTGTGTGTGTGTGTGTGTGTGTGTGTGTGTGTGTGCGTCTGTAATATATTCATAACCCAGTATCTTATTTTTTCCTTTACCTCATTCTCCATCATACACAAACCTTCCCTCCTCCTCCTCCTCCTCCTCCTCCCTTCCTCCTCGTCACCTTCGCTTCTCCACTGAAGAGGAAGAAGAGGAAGCACAAACAAGTATATTCACCCAAAAAATGGAGAGCCGAAGCTGAAAGAGGAGGAGGAGGAGGAGGAGGAGGAGGAGGAGGAGGAGGAGGAGGAGGAGGAGGAGGAGGAGGAGGTAGAGGACGAATATGCAGGAGAGAGAATGCAAGAAAGATGAGGTCGAGTAGTAGTAGTAGTAGTAGTAGTAGTAGTAGTAGTAGTAGTAGTAGTAGTAGTAGTAGTAGTAGTAGTAGTAGTAGTAGTAGTAGATAGGAGGAGGAGGAGGAGGAGCAGGAGTAACAGTAGTGGTAGGAGTAGGAAGGAGGAGGAGAAGGAAAAGAAGGAAGAAGAAAAGGAAGAAAAGGAAGAGGAGGAGTAATTATAGTAGCAATAGCACTAATAGAAGATAAAGAGGAGGAGGAAGAGAAGAAGAGAAGAAGAGGAGGAGGAGGAGGAGGAGGAGGAGGAGGAGGAGGAGAAAGGCTAATAATATCTTTCTTCCTCATCCACAAAGGAGATAGGAAGAGACACTCCTTCAAAGTTTCTCAAGAGGAGGAGGAGGAGGAGGAGGAGGAGGAGGAGGAGGAGGAGGAGGAGGAGGAGGAGGAGGAGGAGGACACGCGGTCAGCCTAAATGTAAAAATCATCCTAAAATCACGATCGTCTTATGTTTTGGGTTCACCAGAGAGAGAGAGAGAGAGAGAGAGAGAGAGAGAGAGAGAGAGAGAGAGAGAGAGAGAGAGAGAGAGAGAGAGAGAGAGAGAGAGAGAGAGAACAATCGTCGGGGTTGTTATTGCCAAAGTTTTACGGATTTAATTTTCTTTTATGTACTGAGGGGTGATGTCTCTCTCTCTCTCTCTCTCTCTCTCTCTCTCTCTCTCTCTCTCTCTCTCTGTTTCCTCTCCCCTCTTAATAAAGCTTACCAGAGTTCCTTTTCTCTCCGTCCCTCACCGTGCTATGGATAATATTTTCCACTTCTCCCCTTTTTTTCCTCTTTTTTCCCTCTTTTCCCCTCAGCCCCATCTCGTCTCCTGTCTTTCCTTTCCGTTAACTTTATTTTTTTGCGTCAGTGTCCCCTTAACATTACCTCTTCTTCCCCTCCTCTTCCCCCTCTCCTTCTCTCTCCCTCACTGACCAATCGATGAGTCCCTTAAACCTTCTTTTATTACTCCCTCACCCTGGTTTTATCTCCCCTCACATCCCCCTCACCACTAAACACGGCTGCCTTTCCCCCTCACCTTCCCATCACAGCCTCTCTCTTCCCTGCAGTATTGCCGGCTTTACTAACAATACAACACCCTTATTGCGTCTAATACCTCGCTTTTTATCACCCCTGGAGCCATTAAGTAATGTTATCTAACCTAACCTAACCTAAATTGACCAGATATCACCTCTCTATTTTTTACTTCTATGTTTTATGGTTGATATTCTTGTTTTTTTTATAGTGTGTCACTTTGGGTACACTCTAAGGACTCTTGTGGAAATGGTAATGGTTTTCTATGAGGTTTCAGTGCTTTTAATAATGGTTTAATGAAGGGTTTGTTTTATAGATGCAAGATTACACTTCTGAATACACGTGTTGTTGTATCACTGGCCTTTGAAAATTGTAATGTTCGTCGTACACAGCTGAGGAATATGGGTCAACACTATTTTTCTGATATTTTCTCTTGGCAGTAGATAATCCATGTGTGTTACTTTGGGTACGATCAAAGGACTCTTGTGGAATTAAGAAGGGTTTATAAAGAGGTTTCCGTGAGTTCAATGATGGTGTAATGAAGGTTTTGTATAATAAATAAGGAAAAAGCACTTATGAAAACTCGAATTATTGTATCATTTGGATATTGTAATGTTGAGAGTACACATATGAGGGCTACAATCAACACTACTATTTCTTTTACTAGTTTCTCTTGCCATTAGACAGCCCCACTTCCCCCTTCACCTTCCCATCACAGACCCGTTCACAGTAGTAGCAATACAAACACCAACACTGCCTGTATCACGTCGCTTTCCTCTCCCTTCTGTCTATAGTGAGATCACATTTACTAGTTTCCACCACTAAAAATAGAACAATTTCCCACATTCTCTCTTTCAAGCAGTCTCTCTTATATGAGCATCATAAATGTTCAATGTTCTCTCCTGTGCATCATTCCTAGAGTAACTAATAACACAACCTCGATGCTTCTAACACGTGGGTTTTCTTTTTCCTTGTGTCTATAGTGCAATAACTTTTAATAGTTTCCCACAAATAAACAAGAATATTTTCCCTCATTTTCCCTCCACCTTCCTATCACGTTCCCTTTCCAGTGCAGCATTCCTTAAGTAACTAATGATACAGACAGCCTCAATGCTTGTAACACGTGACTTTCCTTTCCCTTCTGTCTATAGTGCAATATCTTTTAACATTTCCCCATATCATATCTCCACCAGCCTCTCTCCATTGCATCATTCTTGAGTAACTAATAACACAACGTGCTTCTAACACGTGGCTTTCTTTTCCCCTCGTGTCTCGTGCAATTTCCTCCTTCACTATTTTCCCACCACTAAAGCAGAATACTCCCACATTTCCCCTCTAGGTCTTCTCCATTGCAACATTCCTAGAGTAACTAATAACACAAGACAGCCTCGATACTCTAACATGTAGCTATCTCCTCGTGTGTCTCCTGTAGTTTCCTTCACTATTTTCCCAACACTAAGCAGTATACTCCCTCATTTCCCCTCTAGCTCTCCTCTATTGCATCATTCCTAGAGTAACTAATAACACAGACAGGTTCATTGCATCTAACACGTAGCTATTTCCTCGTGTGTATCCTCCAATTTCCTTTACCGGTTCCTCTCACTCCTCCTCCTCCTCCTCCTCCTCGTCCTCCTCTCAGCCATGTTACGTCTGCTCAGGGTAAGCAATACAAGGCTCGGTATGTTTACGAGGCAACACACAAGAGTAACACCAGCACAACCCTGCCTCTCTCAGACCCAGTTATAGAGCATGTTACTTGGTGCAATTGGTGGAGATATCGATGGATTAAAGGAGGTCGTTCTTCAAAGGATCTTAGGAGGGAAATCAGGTCGTGTGTGTGTGTGTGTATGTGTGTGTTGCAGGGTTATTGGGTTGTTAATTAAGGGAGTTGCTTCGCTTAGTGTGTGTTTGTGTTGTGTGTTTGTGTTTTTTTTTTTGGTGTTGTTTTTGAAGTGTTGTTGATGTTGTTGTTGCTGTAATTGTTTTGTTTAATTCTATTTCGGTTTTCTATTTTTCTTGTTCTGGTTTGTGTTTTCCTTTATTTTTTTTTGTTTATTGTTTTTGTTCTTGTTCTTAATATTTTTTTCTTTCCTTCTATTTTTCTTTATCTTTTTTTTCTCTCCTTTTTCTTTCTATGCTATATTTAATCCTTGTTCTTGTTCTTTCCTCTATTGTAAGAATTTTCCTTACCTTTTCTTCTCTTTCTTCAATATAAAACAACAAGAATTTTTCCACACTTCTCAATTTAAACCTTCAGTTCTTAGCCTAAATATTTGAAGATATACCCGTGTAGTTGTTGTCTCTCTCTCTCTCTCTCTCTCTCTCTCTCTCTCTCTCTCTCTCTCTCTCTGTCAAGTCACTTCCTTGTTCTTTAAAGCTTTCCTCTTTTCTTCTTCCAGCGCTGTATCTTTCTCTCTTTTCTTTCCTATCACACTTTCCCTTCTATTCTTCCTTTCTTTCCTCTTTTTTTTTCCCTTCACGCGTCTTGACACAAAAGCTTACAAGAAGAGAAAGAAAACGTGAGAATACGAAACTAGTGAAAAACGACGAAAATAAAAAAAAAAAAATAAAGACAGGTTCACACAATATCACGTTTCTCCTGCAGTCACTTGAGAGAGAGAGAGAGAGAGAGAGAGAGAGAGAGAGAGAGAGAGAGAGAGAGAGAGAGAGAGAGAGAGAGAGAGAGAGAGAGAGAGAGAGAGAGAGAGAGAGAGAGAGAGAGAGAGAGAGAGAGAGAGAGAGAGAGAGTAAAGCAAGGTACAAAGATAAGACGGAATGAGATAAATGAGGAAGGAGACGGTAAATAAAGAGGGAGGAAAGAAAGTGAGTGATAAACAGCGACGAATCTGATAAGAAGGAGAATAAATGAGGGAGAAGGAAGGCAGGAGGAAGTGGCCAAAAGAATGGTGTGGAATTCAGTGTGTGTGTAAATCCTGCTGGGGAGATTTGAGTGAAAGAAACTCGAAAAAGGAGAGAATTACTAAGAGGAAGGAAAACAGCTTGGTCAAAATCATCAAGTATTTATATTTAACCTCTTTTTTTATACCATGTGGGCTTTTCACGGGAATTTCTGGGCTAAACGGGAGATTTTTTAGTGTACCTCCTATCTGAAAGCCCACCCGCTAGGAAACCGTTGCCCCGAGTGAGGAAGCCCAACCTACACTCTGACCGTAGACAGGATTCGAACCCGTGAGCTTGGAGACCCCTCGGACCCCAAAGCACGCATGGTTCCACTGTACCACTGCTGCCCCCTATACTGAGACACATTTTTATCTTGATATCTGTGTAAGATTAGATTATTTTATTGACATTAGGAAGAGTCTATGGAGGTCAGAAGATTGTTGGTCACAGTTTTCATAGAGGATGGAAAAGAGAGATAGGAAATGAGAAAGGGAAACGAAAATGGAAAGAGGATAGCGTTAAGAGGAAAAAGAGAAAAGGGACAGAATAGGGAAAATTATGAAAAGGAAGAATTAAATATTACCAAATAGCATGCACGGTGAATATGGAAATGCGTCATGGTACTCAAGGGGTTAAAAACGTGTCCTGAAATGTGTGGTATTGAGTTTCAAGGCTCGGGTTTAATATAATGTGAATGTTACTTTTGTGGCAAAATGTAAAAGAAAAAAAAAAGTGTTAGGTATAAAAATATGGAAAAAAGGAACAGAAAAAAAGAAGAAAAGAAAGTAAGAAAGAAAATATAAGACAGCATGAAAAATAATGATGAAAAATGAAAGTTCAAAGCATTATATTGCTAGAACAGGATTACGAAAAAAAAAAAAAAAAAAAAAAAAAAAAAAAAAAAAAGACATGGAATAGAGGACATCAGAAAATAACAAATTAAGAGTAGATGGAAGAAAACAGATGATAAAAATGATAAAAACACATAAATAAAAAGAAGATAAGCAGAGCAAATAAATTGTCAGAAATGGAGAGAGAGAGAGAGAGAGAAACATAAAAAAGACAAAGAAAGAGAAAGAAAAAGAAAAGAGAAAAGACTGAAAAAGAGAAAAAAAGAAAAAGAAAAAAAAAAAAACCAGGCAAATCGAAACAACAAACATGAAAAAAAAAGAAAGAAAAGAAGAAAGCAAGTTAAGCGAATCAGTATCAGGTGTCTTGGTCCGAGAGTGTCGCTAAATTGGCACTCTGCAGCTGGGCGAGTGACGACCTGATGGTACAGTCGTAACCACTCCACGGAGGCTGTACAGATTGGCTTTGTGTCACGCGAGTCACGACCAGCAAGAGATAAACGACCTGGCAATGAACACTATCGGTTTTACGTCTTTTTTTCTCCTTTTTTCTTTTCTTTTTCTTATTTTCGTCTGGTTGTTAGTGGTGAGGCATTAGGGAGGTTTAAATAAGGGTTAAGCAGGGGTATAGAGGAGTGGAAATGCAGTAGTAGTAGTAGTAGTAGTAGTAGTAGTAGTAGTAGTAGTAGTAGTAGTAGTAGTAGTAGTAGTAGTAGTAGTAGTAGTAGTAGTCAAATTTATGGAGTACAAATCGTAGCTAGGGGTGTTTTAGAGAGGGTGGTAGTAGTGGTGGTGAGAGAGTAGTGGTAGTAAAGGTAGAAATGGTAGTAGTGGTAGTGGTGGTGGTGGTGGTGGTGGTGGTGGTGGTGGTGGTGGTGGTGGTGGTGGTGGTGGTAGTAGTAGTTAAAGTTATGGCTGACGATAAAAAGTGGATATAAATATTTTTTTCTTTTATAAGAACTGTCACATTTAGGCCTAGTGACTTCTTGCATCCTCCCTTAATTTTCTCATAATTGTATTCTTCTCCGTTCCTCTTGTTTACATCTTTTCCTGTTCCTAATGTTCTTTTTTGCGCATTATTTCTTACAAGACATCGGTAGAAAACACCATAAAATTGAGGGTTTTCACAGGATTTCTCACGATTCCTCCGATAGTTTAACAAGGAAGCATCAACAACGAGATAGAGAACCAATGGACACTCCTCAATCATCTCTGTGGCCTTTCATTACACTCCCATGAGAACTGAGCATTCCTGAGCGCAAGGCAACATCACAAACTGGAAATATTCATCACTGTAGCTCTGGGTAACATAAAAAAATCAACAACGAGATAGAGAACCAATGAAAACTCTATCAATCATCTCTGTGGCCTTTCATTACACTCCCATGAGAACTAAGCATTCCTGAGCACAAGAATTACAAACTGGAACTAACTATCCATGTATCCTTGAATAGCACAAATACTCACTAACATTCTCTGTGGTCCTTCATAACACTCTATTGAGAAAACCACACGTGAGCAAGAGGCAACACTAACATATAACAATAAATAATAATCCCAGTCACTAATACTTTTGTAGTCTTTCATAACACCCATGACAAACCACGATTCTTGAACACGAGGTAACATCATCGCATCACAAGCAGTAAATATTAATCCCAGTAGCTTTGAATAATACAATACTTACTAGTACTCTCTCTCTCTCTCTCTCTCTCTTTACAACCTCAGAATTCTTGAACACTAGGCAAAATTAACACATCACACACTATTAATAATCATCCCACTAACTTTAAATACCAACATTCACAAGTACTCTCTCTCTCTCTCTCTCTCTCTCTCTCTCTCAGTCCATACCTTCATAACACTCCAATGAGAGCTCCAAACCCTCCTGAACACCAGCTGGCTCAGAGTAGAGTGGGGTGAAAAAAAAAAAAAAAAAAGAAACCTTCCCTCCACTTTGAACGAAGCTAATAGTCAATTCTACGCGACATAAATAACGGAAACGATCGCTTTGTGCCGCGTCTATTGATAACCGTCTATTAGAAATGAAGGAGAATACACGTCACTCGCTGCAACGATACGTAACAAAACTATACCTGGTTCAAGAAGCGATAGATGGTGAAGTGAAGGGAAGAAATATACATCAAACACCTTCTCTCCTATTTTATATATTGATGGATGGGATGAATGTGCAACCCATGTCTTTAGTATAACTCCTCTCTCCCTCTCCCTCTCTATCTCCCTCTCTCTCTCTCTCTCTCTCTCTCTCTCTCTCTCTCTCTCTCTCTCTACTATTACTACTACTACTCTACTTGGATAATGTACAACAGCATGAATAACTAACACGACCACTTAGTGCAATGGATATTGGACGAATAACAATGAATAAAACTAACAGCCACACCACAACCCCTCCCTATCTAACCTCCCCGTCCTCCCCACTACCACCACCACCACCACCCCCACCAAACACGAGATCGACCTAATTTTTTTCATATAGATATAATGAAAAGTAGTAGTAGTAGTAGTAGTAGTAGTAGTAGTAGTAGTAGTAGTAGTAGTATAGATTATAAAAAAATGAGGCTATTCCCAGCAGTGTGCGGAGGAACGCTGGCAATGCTAATGATAAAACGACACCTGTTATTCAATTTGAGAAACCAGATACAATTTTAATGAGGAAATAAAATTAGAGGAAATAAAATGTTTTCAATGACTCGATTACACATTTATGTTGACACTGACGTCTTTCGAAGAGAGAGAGAGAGAGAGAGAGAGAGAGAGAGAGAGAGAGAGAGAGAGAGAGAGAGAGAGAGAGAGAGAGAGAGAGAGAGAGAGAGAGAGAGAGACTAAACTGAAAAACATAAAAGTTCTTAGGTTAGAAACATATCTTATACTCTTAATCCAACCCTAAACAAAAACAAAAATAAAAATAACAACATCTCCTTTAATACAGACAGTTCCTTTATTATCTGACTCATGAAAATAATAATAATAACAAAAAATCAAGGCAGGCTGCAAGAATCTATCAGACCAACATGAGACAGACCTTAAATGAAACCTCACTTACCTATCACTAATCATCCCCATTAACAAAACCGCTTCATTTGACCCCTTCACACCAACTCACTGCACTAAAACCAGTACAGGGATTCTCTACAAGCGTTAATAAGAGAAGTGGCAAGAGAGAGAACAGAGGTTGAAATTTCTGGGTAGTGAAGTGTCTGAAAAAGGATGCAGAACAATGAAAGACGAGGTAACAGGTCCCCCTCCTTCACCCATTCCCGCATGTACAGTACTCTCTCTCTCTCTCTCCCTGACCTCCTCTAACATGTCTGCCAGGCCATTCCTCCTCACACATCCTTACCCTGCCACCCTTCTTACTTTCCTCCCTGATCTTCCCCCGCCCCCTTCCCTTAAGAGTGGTAATTAAGGAAATATGTAAGAAGGAAGTGGTCTCTACATGAATAAGAACAGTGGCAAGAAGAGAATAGATGCTGAGATTTCTTTGCCGTCACAGTGTTAAAAGTTAGGTGTAAAATAAGGGAGATTTTTTAAGAAAGGTTGGTGATTAAGGAAAGATTTAAGAAGGCAGTTAATTAATTAATCAATAAAAAAAAATGCATTAGAAAAAAAGGAAGAGAGCTTGAAGCATTATGGTGTTAAAAGTTGGGTGTAAAATAAGACAGACATGTTAAGAATGGTTAGTAATTAAGGAAATATTTAAGAAGGAAGTGGTCTCTATATATATGTAAAAAAAAAAAAAAAAAAAAAAAAAAAAAAAACTGATAAAAATAAAGAAATGTTAAAATTCTAGGCATTATAGTGTTTGAAAATTGGGTATGAAATAAGAGAGACATGTTAATAGTGGTTAATAATTAAGGAAAGATTTAAGAAAGTGATCTCTACATGAATAAAAAAAAATAGCAAGAAAAGAATAGATATTGAGATTTCTTGCCATTACAGTGTTGAAAGTAGAGCGTAAAATAAGAGACATGCTAGGAGTGGTTGGTAATTAAGGGAAGATGTAGGAAGGAAGTGGCAATTAGCAGAGAAAGATTAGAAACTCAAAGGTGAAAGACAGGAAGACGCACGAGTATCAAAGGTACAAGTTACGACCTCCTACAAATTACCTTACAAATTAAGAGGAAAACCGTACGTACCTCTACACACACACACACACACACACACACACACACACACACACACACACACACACACACACACACACACACACCAAAGAAAACGAGGGCACCATTCCTACTACTCTGAAAGGCTGGTAGAAATACAGTGTGATTGAGAAAGATAAAGACGCTCTCCTTGAAGTCTCTATCCCTCAAACGACCTCCGCCTAAGGATTCCAAGACGAGAAAGTAAAACAACCACACATTCTGACTCTCCATCTCTGACAAGGCCGCTGAAAGGCATAAGAGTGTGATGTAACATGCTGGTTCTTCACAGGAAACTTTGACACAGAGAGATAGAGGAAGGAAAGTAGAAATTGGTAATGTTTGTGAAGGAGGAGGAAGAGAAAGAGAAGAATGAGGAAGTGGGTTTGGGTTACTGAGTTTTGTAGATTTTTTGTCGTGTTTTTTTCTGGAGTGGTCTATTTTTCTTGCCTTTTCTTTCATTTTTTTTTCCTTTATTGTTTTTTTCATGCTTTCTTTTTAATCTTAGAAAACGTAGATTTTTTTCTATGTTCTTAGTTCTTTATTTTTTCACCATTTCTTTCTACGTATATAAAATCTTTTGTTTTATTTGATTTTGTTGAGCTTATTCTTTATTTTCTTAACTTTCTCTTTTCTTTATTTACTTTTCCCTATCTATTATTTATTCTCTAATATATTTATTTGCGTTAAAATTAACTTCTCATTTGTCTGTCTGTCTGCCTCCCTGTCTATTTATCTAACTTTATTTCTATTTCTTATTTTTATCTCTCATTATAAGCTATACTAATCTATTACCACAGCAGACAATTATCCTCTCTCTCTCTCTCTATGACTTCATACGTAATGTAGGATCACATATACAGAGAGAGAGAGAGAGAGAGAGAGAGAGAGAGAGAGAGAGAGAGAGAGAGAGAGAGAGAGAGAGAGAGAGAGAGAGAGAGAGAGAGAGAGAGAGAGAGAGAGAGAGAGAGAGAGAGAGAGAGCATACCGACTCTATATCGACCAAATAACACCAAGAGGAATGTAAACACACGTGGGAATTTCCTTCAGGTTCATTCCCTTAATCCCTGGAACCCGAATAGCCTTGGACAGGTAAATCGCCCTCACCGGAGTGTTTCCGGCCACTAATTAGGAAACAGGTGTTGTGGTTACCTGGGAGGGAGCGGGAAGGGAAGGCTCGGTTAGGTTGGGTTAAGGGGGAAGGTCCGTAAGGGTATTAAAGAGTGGTATAGGTAAGTGTGTGGGTTATGTGGTATGTTGGGTGTTTGGTGGTGGTGGTGGTGGTGGTGGTGGTGGTGTGTGTGTGTGTGTGTGTGTAATTGTTGTTTTAGTTGTTGTATTGATAAGTTCATTTAGTTTTTTTGTTATTATTATTATTCTATTATTATTATCATTATTATTATTATTATTATTATTTTATTATTATTATCATTATTATTATTAGTATATACTATTATTATTATTATTATTACTATTATCATATTATTGTTACTACTACTACTATTACTACTACTACTACTATTATTATTATCATATTATTATCATTGGTACTACTACTACTACTACTACTACTTCAATAACCATCACCAACATTACGATTCTTACAATTTATAATCATTATAACATTTCTGAATCTTCTACCCACACACACACACACACACACACACACACACACACACAAAGGGCTCATTATGCTCGCATCCGAAGGTTCGCTAAATCGGTTCGCACGCTAATTAAATTCGCGCGAGGCGGACACGACCGGGAACCGCTTTGGGTGTGAAGGCAGAAAGGAGTCCGCTCTCTTGCTCTCTGGTTCGCTTCCTCGCTTCGTTCCTTCGTTCCCTCGTTCGCAATAAACTGATAGAATATTCATGGGAACCTGGCGAGCGGGGAAGTCTCAGCACGGTGTTGTTGTTGTTATTTTTGCTTGTTATTGTGTTGGTGGTGGTGGTGGTGGTGGTCAAACACTATCTAATTAGCCGTGTGTGTGTGTGTGTGTGTGTGTGTGTGTGTGTGTGTGTGTGTGTGTGTGTGTGTGTGTGTGAGAGAGAGAGAGAGAGAGAGAGAGAGAGAGAGAGAGAGAGAGAGAGAGAGAGAGAGAGAGAGAGAGAGAGAGAGAGAGAGAGAGAGAGAGAGAGAGAGAGAGAGAGAGAGAGAGAGAAAGGGATGCATGACAAACACATTCCATGAACAAACTGCAAAATCAAGGACAAACAAGCAAGGAAAGACAAAAACATAAAGTAAGACAAGAAACACAAGATAAAAAAACACACACACACACGGACAAAACAATAACAAACAGAAAGACAAAAGAAAAGAAAAAAAAACATAAAACAAAAAATAAATAAAAACAAACAAACTAGCAAAAGACAAAAAGGCACAAAACCAAAACAAAGAAGAAGAAAGACAAGAGATGAAGCACAAGGAGACAAAATAAGGAAGCAGACTCGAATCCAAACAGAGAAGAGAGATAAAACAGATAAAGAGAGAGACGGTGGC
>NC_059259.1:5776145-5788645 GCF_017591435.1 Portunus trituberculatus | reverse complement strand
TGTGGGTCAGAATGTCAAGGGACACACACGGGCACACACGCACACACGCTCGCTCTCTCTCTCTCTCTCTCTCTCTCTCTCTCTCCCTGTAAATAATAATGAGCATGGTTTTAGACCACATCCGGTAGATACCGAAACAGAAATTTTAACAATCAAAAGTTTAATGACACCAGCTCTGTGGGTTGTGATGGTATTCCAATGAGATTTATTAAGGATTCTTTGTATGTTTTAGCTTTTTATCTTACATGTATTATTAATACTTCCATTGTAACAGGGATGTTTCTCTCCTCTTGGAAACACGCTGTCGTAGTTCCTCTTTTTAAAGGTGGCCATGTAAATGATGTCTGTAATTTTAGACCTATTTCTCTATTACCTGTTGTCTCTAAAATATTAGAAAAAATTGTCACTAAGCAACTCGTGCACTTCTTAGAAACTAATAGAGTACTTTCAAATACACAACATGGATTTCGCCCAGCTTTATCCACACACACTGCCCTTACTGTCATTACCGACGAAATATTTCATAACATGGACTCCAAGAAAATTTCACTTTTAACTTTATGTGATCTATCAAAAGCCTTTGATAGTGTCAGCCACACAATTCTATTGCAGAAATGTTCTCAGCTAAATATTGATAATTTTTGGTTTAAAAATTACTTGGAAAATAGGTCGCAATCTGTTCGCCTAAATAAATCAATATCAGATAAATGTTGCATAAATTATGGCGTTCCTCAAGGCTCTATTTTAGGCCCTGTCTTATTTTCTATATATGTGAACGATCTTTCCATAACAATAAAGGACTGTAAGCTTGTACAATACGCTGATGACACCCAATTTCTTTATGGTGACACAATCAACAACCTTGGAGATCTTATTGCACGAACTGAGGAAACACTAAAAAATGTAAAAGAATACTTTGCTAGGAATGGTTTACTGTTGAATTCTAAGAAAACCCAATGTATTCTTATCGGTAATAGGCAACTGTTGTCACGTATTCCCCCAAACACTTTTATTAATTTTAACGATGAATGTATTAAACCTTATTCATATGTCAAAAACTTAGGTATCTATATTGATAAACATATGTTATTTGATGTCCACATTGGGGAGTTAGTTAAGATAATAATGGGTACACTAATATTTATTAACCGTTTAATAAATTACTGCATTGGAATATGGGGCTCTACAAATAAAACTCTTCTCATTAAAGTTAAAAAAAATACTAAATTTTGCAGCCAAGGTCATTGTCGGTGGATTAAGGAAGTATGATCACGTGTCTCCAACATTACAAGAATTAAAATGGTTTACCGTAAATGATATGCATGTATTTGATAAATGTACAACTGTTTATAAAGCCACTACTGGAAAGTATCCTAATTGGTATCTACAATTTCCCACAGTAAAGAATAATTCATCAGTAATAACAAGACGACTAGAACAATTATATGTTCCACGAGTAAATACAGACTGTGGTGGTAGAGCTGTTTCAGTTCATGGGCCAACGTTATTGAATAATCTTCCTGAAACTGTTACTAACTCTGGTACTCTGCCCACTTTTAAATCTAACCTAAGAAAACTGCTTTTAAAAGATCTGTAATTAATTTTTAACTCTTTATTAATATCTTATCATTGATTTTATGTTTTAGACAATGTTTTATCACAGCTATATTATATATTACTCTGTACATGTTCTTTTGATAATGTCTGTAACAGAATAACCAGGTTTCATGGAAATTAATAAATTTGATTTGATTTGATTTGACTCTCTCTCTCTCTCTCTCTCTCTCTCTCTCTCTCTCTCTCTCTCTCTCTCTCTTCCTCCTTCTCTTTCTCCTTCTGTCCCTCCCTCCTTCCTTCTTTTTCTCCCTTTTCCACTTCTCTCTCTCTCTCTCTCTCTCTCTCTCTCTCTCTCTCTCTCTCTCTCTCGCTTTTCCACTTCCCTCTATCCTTCTCTTTCTCATTTTCTCCCTCTCTCCCTACATCCCTTCCTTCCATTTCCCCTCCCTTCCTCATTCGTTGTCTCTCTCTCTCTCTCTCTCTCTCTCTCTGACCAATAGATGAAAAAGAAAACAAGGTGAGAGACAAGGCAAAGCACCTAACTAGGCCAAGTGAAGGTCTAAAAAAGAGATGAAGAAAAACAAGTCCAGACCAGAGACACGAGAAGCGGAAAAGTGAACATCGAAGAAAAATATAAAAGAAAATGAAAGACCAAAATAGAAAACAGCAAATCTAGACCAGAGAGAGAGAGAGAGAGAGAGAGAGAGAGAGAGAGAGAGAGAGAGAGAGAGAGAGAGAGAGAGAGAGAGAGAGAGAGAGAGAGAGAGAGAGAGAGAGAGAGAGAAAATTAAATATCTCTACTATGAGTTTATCTTAATATCTTCATTACCAGGACGCGTTTTCATATTAATTCTAGCTACTATTTGGGATTAAAATAGTAAAGTCTCTGGTCATTAGTCTTTTGACCTCCATAGACTCTCCCTAATACAAATTAATTCTTCCAGTCATATCCAAAAATGAATGAAAAGGGCGTCTCAGTATTGAAGGGACTATCATTAACTCTTCATACACCTGTGATATTTTGTATGCAAGTTGTTTTTCCATCTTTTCTGTCTGAATAGAAAAAAATATGAGCAAACTCCACAATAACTAGCAAGAAAGAACAATAATTCCACACTGTCTATCTAAAAAAACAATATTAATCAACCTCGCTTTGTTCCACCACTTAAAATTAAACGTGTTAAGCTTTGAAAGGACAACACAAGAGAAAATTACACGTCAACTCAATTTAAAAGAGAGAAGGATAATGAAAACGAGTAAATTATAAAACGCGACCAACGCATCAAACAATCATTACGCACTAGATAATACTTGTGCTTTTTTGTATTTTCTACCTTCCGACAAGAGAACACAGGCCTTTATTACATACGAGGCTATTGCGAAAGGAACTCGGACAAACACGTATTGGAAAAAAATATATACAGCTTTTAGTCTCTCTGCACTTATACTGTTTTATTTAATTATTTTTTTATTTACACCATGCGGGCTTTTCACGGGAATTTATGGGCTAAAGGGGGTAGTTTTTTGTGGTCCCTCCTATCTCAAAGCCCACCCGCTAGGAAACCTTTGCCTCGAGTGAGGAAGCCCAATCTACACAGGATTCGAACCCGTGCGCTTGGAGACCTCTAGGACCCCAAAGCACGCATGGTTCCATTGTACCGCGGCGGCCCCCACTGGTTCTCGTCTTCCTCTTTTTCAGTGAGACATGAAACAAATAGCAGTGGAAGCAATGCGTGAAGTTTTTATAATCATCGACAAGAATATTACCGATGAAAAAAGGAAATACATTTTACAATTTCTTCACAGTTCAAAGGTTGGTTGTGGGTGAAGGCCAAGTGAAGGTGTCTCAGAGATTGGTAATTAAGGAAAGGTGTATCAAGTGGCTGTCAAAGGCTTAAATAAAAATGGGAACAGATTGTATACAAGCCATTGTTAAAAACGAAACGATGTGAAACACGTATCACAAAACTACAGCTATGAACATTCAACTATTTCCACATTTGTGCATTCGCTCTATTTTTTTTTTCCCAGCAAAAAAAAAAAAAAAAAAAAAAAAAAAAAAAAAAAAGACAGGAATGAATTGTAAAAGAAGAGTGTTGCAAATGTGTTACCAAACCATACACAACCTTGCCGTGTTGTCACAGTCAATACGATTTGTACGGCTGCAAATTCTGTGTCTGGAGAAGAGATGAAAATAAACCCTTGCATGTCAAATAAGCGAAAAAGAGAACAATAACTTGAATACATGTGTTACAAAACTGTGTCTCTCCGCTCCAGTCTTTCTGACCTAAACGATTTCTCTTCCTAAATAACCAAAAAGTATGAAAATAAACAAAACTGTGTCTCTTGCACCAATCTTTCTGCCACAAACAACGTATCTTCCTAAATAATGTAAAACGGAGAGAAATAAATTGTAAAAGAAGCCGATGCTGAAGAAAACAATAAAATAAGTATATCTTTGACAAACTATCTTTGCACCTTACAATATTTCTACTACATTAAATATTATAAGCATATCTACATCTATCTCTAAAAAAAAAACAAGAAAAAAAAAAAACAAGTCATTATAGAAGTGAAAATCAAGAAAAACACTGAAAAACTACACAAATTACATAATTTTCCCAAAGCAAATTATTCTACCATCTGTTTTCATTCACATTTTCCTTCTCCAACACAAGAAGAGACGAAGATGAAGTGTTGAAGGAAGTCACTGCGAAATGGAACAACAAGGCAAGAAATAGAGCAACGAAGCAACGTCACTCATAATACAACTGAGTATTTTGCAATCTGTGTGGGGAAAAAAATGAGAAAAAAATGTGTCTCAAAATAAGAAGAATCAGGAGGAGGATGAGGAGAAAGGAGGAAGAGGAGGAAGAGGAAGAGGAAGAGGTTGTTGCATCTCCGAGACAAACAAAAGACACGTTTAGTCCTCTTCCTTTGATACGCCGTGAATGCTACAGTGTTGACTCCAAGCTGTGTTTTGCATTCACCTTACTACCTGCCACCGCCACCGCCACTCTCTCTCTCTCTCTCTCTCTCTCTCTCTCTCTCTCTCGCCTGGTGTCTGGAGCTCTTTGAAGAAGGAATGTCTTGTTAGGAATGAATGAAAGTAAAGTGTGTGTGTGTGTGTGTGTGTGTGTGTGTGTGTGTGTGTGTGTGTGTGTGTGTGTGTGTGTGTGTGTGTGTGTGTGTGTGTTGGTAATATATTCTCTCTCTCTCTCTCTCTCTCTCTCTCTCTCTCTCTCTCTCTCTCTGGACGTAAATCGTATATTATGCCTAATTTCGTGAAACCTTTCTCTCTTAATTTTCTTATTCTCTGTTCTCCTCCTCCTCCTCCGCTTCTTTTCTTCTTTCTCCTCCTCCTCTTCCTCCTTTTCCGCTCCTTCGCCCTGTCTTGGCAAAACTCATTTCTGTCTCTCTTTGCTTAGCTCTCTTATCCTCCTCCTCCTCCTCCTCTTCCCCTCTTCCTCCTCCTGCTCCTCCTCCTCTTCCTCTACCTCCTACTACTCCTTCTCATCCTCCTCCACCTCTTCTTCAGCACTCTTTCCTGCTCTCTCCGGCTTTCTCCCTCTGGTCCTCTCTCTCTCTCTCTCTCTCTCTCTCTCTCTCTCTCTCTGGCCGACTCATACCCTTTACCTTAAGAAACTTTACCACATCCTCCTCCTTTCTTGCCAAAATCCTCCTTTCTTTCTTTCTCCTCCTCCTCCTCCTCCTACTTCTTCTTCCTCCTCCTACTCCACGTCCTCGCCTGCCAACTAATGCAATATATATGGAGCGTGAGTTTGGCCGGAAAGAAGATAATAAGACCTAATGGTTATCTAGTACTGCGAAGTCTCAGTTTTCCCCCTTCAGAGTTTTCCAAGCTTTTCCCTCCATTGTTGAAAAAATGATCCTGTCTGTTTGATTTTGAGATGTGTGTATGTGTGAGTGTCTGAGTGTGATTTTTAAGTGTGTGTATGAGTGTTTGAGGTTATTTATTTTTATTTTTTTTTTTTTTAGGTAGTGTCCAGAAATGTTATTTTTTTATCATGGTTACTGTTTTTTTATTTATTTTTATTTTCTTTCTATTTTCTTTTTCACTTGTTTTTTGGTTATTTTTGATTATGCGTGTATGTCTGAATGTCTGAGTTTATTTTGGGTTAATTTTGAGGTAATGTGTGTATGTCTGAATGTCTGAGGGTATTTTTTGGTTATTTATTTAGATAATGTGTGTATTTTTAGTGTCTGAGGTTGGTTTTAGATAATGTGTGTATGTCTGAGTGTCTGAGGTTATTTTGGGGTGAGTTTTAGATAAAATGTGTATGTCTGAGTGTCTAAGGTTGATTTTTTTTATAATGTGTGTATGTCTGAGTGTCTAAGGTTATTTTTTGGGTCATTTTCTAGATAAAGTGTGTACGTCTGAGTGTCCGAGTTTGATATTTATATAACGTGTGTATTTTTGAGTTGTCTATATCTTATTAATGTGTAGAGAATGTTATCAAATCTTCTTAAGTGTGTATCTCTGTGTGTATGTGTATGCATGTACGTGTGTATAAGTGAATGGAAGGATGTTTGCAAAGAATAATGAATAAATGAGTGAACATACACACTCACTCTCTCTCTCTCTCTCTCTCTCTCTCTCTCTCTCTCTCTCTCTCTCTCGTGTGTTTCAGTGTACATATTTTTTCACAGCACATTTCTATTCAGTGATCCATTAAAAAGTTTGTTGTGCCAGTCTTCGTTACTTGGCAGAACACGAGAGAGAGAGAGAGAGAGAGAGAGAGAGAGAGAGAGAGAGAGAGAGAGAGAGAGAGAGAGAGAGAGAGAGAGAGAGAGAGAGAGAGAGAGAGAGAGAGAGAGAGAGAGAAAGGAAGGGGGAAAAACACAGAATAGATATAAATGAAAGAAATGTGAGGAAACAGACAAAAAGAGAAAACTTGATAATAAAGAAAGGAATATAAAAGGAAATGGAAGGAATAGATGAGTGGAGGGGAGGAGAGAAAGAGAAGATAAAAACACATGAAGGAGAGAAGAAAGAGAATAAGGAACCATGGAATAAAATAGAAGAACACAATTTGAAAAGATTCTCATTTATCTTTAAAAAAAATATATATACGAGTAAATAATAAATAAAAGAATGAGAAAAAGAGAGAGAGAAAAAAAATATCTGTAATTGTGGTGGTGTGTAGTGGACGGTGGTGCGCGGTATGGTGGTGATGCATGTGTGGAGTGAGTGACTTAACATTTATCTTTAAAAAAAATATATACGAGAGAGAAATAAGGAAAATAATAATAGAAAAGCATTAGAACATTATTTTTTCTTTGATCTAAAAAAAAAAAAAAAAAAAAAAAAAAACCATGAAAAAAGAAATTTAACCTAACCTAACCTAACCTAACTCAACCCAACCCAACCCAACCCAACCTGACCTGACCTAACCTAACCAACACATAACATTACAGACTTACTATCACACGAGTCAAGAAAACACACACACACACACACACACACACACACACACACACACACACACACACACACATACACACCCTACATCTTTAGTATCTTTATTTTCCCCTCCATTATTTTCCCACACGCAAGTTTCCCCTTCTAAGGAATATGTAATTTTATGAAGTTGCAAAAGGAGAGGAGAGGGAAAAAAGAGCAAAATAAAAGGATGCCCTCGAAGGTTTTACAAAGAAGGGAAAGAGAATATTACAGTAAAATATTCCGACATTGTTGCAGAGAGAGAGAGAGAGAGAGAGAGAGAGAGAGAGAGAGAGAGAGAGAGAGAGAGAGAGAGAGAGAGAGAGAGAGAGAGAGAGAGAGAGAGAGAGAGAGAGAGAGAGAGAGAGAGAGAGAGAGAGAGAGAGAGAGAGATTTTTAGTAAGGACCTTTAAGCTTTAACACAAGTTACAGCAATGTACTGAAAGAAAATGTAAGAATTCGTAGAGAGAGAGAGAGAGAGAGAGAGAGAGAGAGAGAGAGAGAGAGAGAGAGAGAGAGAGAGAGAGAGAGAGAGAGAGAGAGAGAGAGAGAGAGAGAGAGTTTTTATCCCTTGACTCTCAACCTGAATCACTTCCTAGTAATCTCATTTCCTACCCATCTCTTCTCTCCCCTCCCCTTTCTCTCTTCCCCTCGTCTCTTTCTCCCTCCTTTTTCCTCCTCTCATCTCTTCTCCTTATCCTCTCTTACCTTCTCCTCCTCCTCATTTTCCTTCCTCATAATTTTTTCCCCATTTTTTTCCTTCATATCTGATCTTTGCTGTTTCTTAATTTTCCCTCCTTTATTGTGTTATTTTCTTATTTTTCCTGTTTATTTTCTTTCTGCTTTCATTTTCCTTCTTTTTATCTTTCCCCCTTTCCTTTGTGTTATCTTATTATTTCCATTCTACATTTTCTCTTCTTCCTTTCTTTCTCCTTTTTTTCTTGTCCTCCTTCTCTTTCTCCTCCTCCTCCTCCTCCTCCTTTTCCTGTTCTATTTTACCTTCTATCTCTTCATCCTAATTTTTATCACACGATATCCTTCTCATCTTCACTGTGTTTATTTTTCCTTCTATTAATATCTTCTCCACCTTCTTCCTTTCCTCTTCCTCATTATATACCACTCTCCACCTCTCCTCCTCTTTTATCTCTGTTCTTCTCCTATTTCTCATTTTCACTTCAATTTACGTATGTCAGTCTGGCTAAAGCTTATAAACAGAGACAGAGGCAGAAAAAGGTCTCGGTCTGGGTCTTGATTTTTTTTCATAGTCAGTGTTCAGAACGGGGTTACAATTCCTCCCTTCACCAAACCACCTTCAATACCGGGACACGTTTTGACTATGAGATCTGCGTACGATTAGACCATTTTATTGACACTGTGATGCGTCTATGGAGGTCAGAAGGTTAATGGCCACAGTCTTTACTATTTTAATGCCCCCCACATGAATTTCTGAGGTTGTGTAAGTCACCAAATAGTAAGCAGAATGAATAAGGAAATGTTTTTTTTTTATATATATTTTCATTATTTTTTTTTTCACTTCGAGTCTGGAAATTGAGGATTAATTCAGAAGAGGAAGAGAAGGAGGAGAGAAAGAAAGAAAAAGATGAGGAAAAGGGAAATGAGAGGAAAAACGGAGATGAAATAAGAAAGAAAAATATAGAGATTAGAGAATAGGGAAAGAAGGAGTAAAAATGAAATAAAGGATAATATAGAGACAAGAGAAAGGAGGTAAGAAGTGGAAGACTAGGAATAACGTAAGGAGGGAAATAAAAGAAAAAGAAAGGAAAGGAAAATACGAAGAAAGAAGTGGTAAGAAGTTAGGAAAGAAAAAGAAAGTTAAAGTAAAGAAAAGAAAAAGAATTGAATTGAAGGAAACGATGAGAGAAAACTGAGGAAGAATTAAGACGAGGAAAATGTTGATAAAAAAAGACAAAAAAAGGAAGAAAAGGAAAGAATAATAGCAAGAATAGTGAAGGAAAGAAGGGAAGATGAGAGAATAGGAAAGAAAGAGTTGAAGAAGAAAAAGATGAAGGAAAGAAAAGTAAATGAATTGGAACATGACAAAAAAAAAACAATGAATAGGAAAAAAAATACTCAAAAATGAGGAAGACAGGGAAAATTTTCGTCTCTGCTGTTATTTTTTCCGTCAATTAATTTCAGAAATCAAGAAAAAAAAATCAGTTTAGTCGAATATGGAGGTGTGAGTATTTTGTTCTTTCTCTTCTTTCTTCTCTCTGTCTTCCTTCTTCCTCATGCAGAAGCGATGTCCCCTCCTCTTCTTCCTCTTCCTCTTCCTCCTCCTCCTCCTGCTCTTCTTCCCTCTCCTATCTTATTGTCTTCCACATCATGCAAAAGCAATGTGTCTCCTCCTTCTCCTCTTCTTCCTCCTCTTCCTCTTGCTCATTTTCTTCCTCATCTTCAATCTTTTCTTCCTCTTTCTCTTCTTCCTCATCCTTATCCTCGTCTTGTTTCTTCCTATCCTTATTTTCCTCATGTAGAAACGGTATATTTCCTCTTCCTCCTCCTCCTCCTCCTCCTCCTCCTCCCTTCAGGCAACGAAACATCCTCTTCTTCATAAGTCCAAAATGCAAAGTTGAGTTGTAGATCGTGAGAAGGTAACATGGTGTGTGTGTGTGTGTGTGTGTGTGTGTGTGTGTGTGTGTGTGTGTGTGTGTGTGTGTGTGTGTGTGTGTGTGTGTGTGTGTGTGTGTGTGTGTGTGTGTGTGTGAATTGGCCATCAAAGCAGGTTAACACAAAAATGATTTACAAAACAAGAAAAATAATTATGAAAAGAACTTTAGAGGAGCGAAAAATATTTTGGGAAAAAATTTGAATAGAAAAGAGAAAAAGAAACAAAGGAAAAGAACAGGAAAAGTAAAAATGTAAGCAAAAAGTAAGAGAAAAGAGAAAGAGAAGAGAAGAGGAAAGAAAAACAAGAAAGTATCACGAGAGAGAGAGAGAGAGAGAGAGAGAGAGAGAGAGAGAGAGAGAGAGAGAGAGAGAGAGAGAGAGAGAGAGAGAGAGAGAGAGAGAGAGAGAGAGAGAGAGGCAAAGTGAGAGTAATGAGAGGGGAAAAAGGAAAAAAGAGGAAAACTGAGAGGATTGGGTATAGGACTGAGCTGAGAATGAAGAAGAATGAGGATTAGTAGGAGGAAATGCCCCCTACTCTCTCTCTCTCTCTCTCTCTGTTCCTGAGGAGGAGTAAGATGAGGAAGAGAGGGAAAAAAATGTAGGAAAAAAGGGAAATGAGAAGAAGGAACATGACACCAAAAATAACAAAAGAAAAGAAAAAAAAAGAACAAAAACAAAGGAGAGAGGAGGAGGAGGAGGAGGAAGAAAAAAGGAGGAGGAACAAGAGAAGGATGAAGAAGATAAGGAGGAGGAGGAAGATGAGAAGGACGAGAAAGAAGAAGAAGAAGCTTAAGATGAAGAAGAAAGGAGAAGAGAGAAAAAAGAGAGAAAAAGAGAAAAATGAGAAGGAAAGAAGAAACATAGGAGGAGGAGGAGGAGGAGGAGGAGGAGGAGGAGGAGGAGGAGGAGGAGGAGGAGGAGGAGGAGGAGGAGGAGGAGGAGGAGGAGGAGGAGGAGGAGGAGGAGGTATATAATAGGATCCAAGAAGGCGTAGATCAGAGTTACCAAAAAGACTCTTACTTAACAAAAATAACCCTTTTTTTCTACAACTCAACAACCAAAAGAGGAAAACGACACACTGGAAACACTCTCTGCCTTTGTTTCCCTCCCTACCTTCCTAAACTTTCCTCTTTTCATTGTTTTCCTTTTTTTTCCTTCACATCTTTCTTTTTTTTTCTTTAGTTATTCTGTATTTTCTTCTCCCTTCTCTTTGATTCTCTTCTTTTTCTTTCCTTTTTTCTTTTCTTCCTTCTTTTCCTTAATTTCTCTTTCTCATGTCTTTTCTTTTTCCCTTTTTGTTATTCCCCATTTTCTTTTTCCTTCTCTTTAATTCTCTCTTTACCTGTTTTCATTTTTTTCCCTCATTTCTCTTTCTTTCCTCTTCTCCTTTTCCCTATTTCATTATTCTCTATTATCTTTTCCTTTCTTTTATTTTTCTTTCTCTCCTTTCCCTTTTCATCGATTCCTTTCCTATTTCTTTATTTCCTTTCAATTTCTTGTTTTTCTCTCTCTCTCTCTCTCTCTCTCTCTCTTTCTCTCGTTCCCTAATCTCACCAATACGAAAAAAAACTAAATGAAAATAAAAAGATAAGAACAAAGAGGCGATTTCTGTGGAGAGAGAGAGAGAGAGAGAGAGAGAGAGAGAGAGAGAGAGAGAGAGAGAGAGAGAGAGAGAGAGAGAGAGAGAGAGAGAGAGAGAGAGAGAGAGAGAGAGAGAGAGAGAGAGAGAGAGAATGGAAGCCTGATATGTTAATGCAACTTTTCCCTGAACTTCAATGTGTGTGTGCTAAAAGAAGAAAGGAAAAAAAAAAAAAAAAAAAAAATGGTGTGAAGATTGTAAGCAGAACCCGCCACATTTAAAGAGCTTATCTAATCGAACCGTGAATGTGGTAAAGGGAAGAGGAAGAGGAGGAGGAGGAGGAGGAGGAGGAGGAGGAGGAGGAGGAGGAGGAGGAGGAGGAGAACAATAAGATACGAGAACAGAGAAGGGTTTAGGATGAAACGACAAAAAGGCAAAGACTGAAGGAGAACGAGGAGGAGGGAGATGAGGAGGAGGAGGAGGAGGAGGAGGAGGAGGAGGAGGAGGAGGAGGAGGAGGAGGAGGAGGAGGAGGAGGAGGAGGAGGAGTAGAAGACGTGAAAACTGAGAAGGGTTTTAGATGAGACAATAAACAGGGAAAGAAAAAATTAGGAGGAGGAGGAGGAGGAGGAGGAGGAGGAGGAGGAGGAGGAGGAGGAGGAGGAGGAGGAGGAGGAGGAGGAGGAGATGAGAAAAGGTTTCCTAAAAAAGGTTAGACCAAGTCACTCTATTTTCATGAAACACAAACCTGATTGTGTCTTTTGTACCTGAGAAACGAGACACACACACACACACACACACACACACACACACACACACACACACACACACACACACACACACACACACACACACACACACACACAGAACTACTACTATAACTACTAGTAACATTACATTAACTGCTTTTTGCAACTCTTATTATGATAAATACTACTACTTTACATGTTCCACGCTTTTATTACTACTACTTCTACTACTACTACTACTATTACTACTACTACTACCACCCACACTACTAACATGACTAAAACTCCTTTGAAAACTATTATTATGATTACAACTACTATTTTTACATTCCCAACACCATAACAACGAAATTCACAGCCCCACACACACACACACACACACACACACACAGACACAGACACATTCCCTGCCACTGCGACATATCGTGAGAGGGACAAACGCTCTAGCACATTCCAAATTCCTTGATTCCCATTACAGAGCAGACACACATACACACTCACGACATGACAATTGCAAGGCTCTG
>NC_059259.1:5768645-5771145 GCF_017591435.1 Portunus trituberculatus | reverse complement strand
TGGTAAATATTTGCTGTTATAAACTTGCCTTGCCTATCAAACATCTATTAAACATTTGAAAACTTTCTTGCCAATATACGTGAAATAAAATTGGATGCCTTCTTGCAGCCACGCACGCGCATATACAAGCCAGAGAGAGAGAGAGAGAGAGAGAGAGAGAGAGAGAGAGAGAGAGAGAGAGAGAGAGAGAGAGAGAGAGAGAGAGAGAGAGAGAGAGAGAGAGAGAGAGAGAGAGAGAGAGAGAGAGAGAGAGATTGCAACATTCTCTATGCTCTGTGTGGTATGTTTGTTTTGCGTGTATTATTCTGTGTGTGTGTGTGTGTGTGTGTGTGTGTGTGTGTGTGTGTGTGTGTGTGTGTGTGTGTGTGTGTGTGTGTGTGTGTGTGTGTGTGTGTGTGTGTGTGTGTGTGTAATATTAGTTATGTGTTAAAGGAAAAACACCGTTATTATCATTATATTATTATTATTATTATTATTATTATTATCATTGTTACTATTAATATTCTGTGACACACACACACACACACACACACACACACACACACACACACACACACACACACACACACACGGAAATAGTTGCAATCTCTCTCTCTCTCTCTCTCTCTCTCTAATTGGCAGGGAACAATCTCTACAGCCCCCTGAGGGTAAATAATGTTGTAATCAATTGTAGATGCGACTTATTTCCTCGTTTCCATTATCTTGAGAGGAAGGAGAGTGGGGATAATTATATTATTCTCTCTCTCTCTCTCTCTCTCTCTCTCTCTCTCTCTCTCATATGTGATTCCGTTTTATCTCTTGCTCTTCTCCATTTTGTCGTTTTATATGCATATTATTCTTTGATCTCTCTCTCTCTCTCTCTCTCTCTCTCTCTCTCTCTCGTTGATTATTTTTCCTCAACGCAGTTTCCTGTGTGTGTGTGTGTGTGTGTGTGTGTGTGTGTGTGTGTGTGTGTGTGTGTGTGTGTGTGTGTGTGTGTGTGTGTGTGTGTGTGTGTGTGTGTGTGTGTGTGTGTGTCTATCGTAAATCAAATGCAAAACTAACTCATTCTATTTTCTCATTCGCTTGCAATTTCGCTCAGATCCGAGACACTTTCATCACCCCCCCTCTCTCTCTCTCTCTCTCTCTCTCTCTCTCTCACTTGGGTAGGCTGTTTTTGTGGCCCGTTGATTGCTGTTTCTTTCGGCTCCTAATTGGTCAAGATATCTCGTTTTCTATAAATGTTGTCGCCTTCAAAGGAGAGATTCTGGAAATAGTGCTACGCTGGAGGTGGTGGTGGTGGTGGTGGTGGTGGTGGTGGTGTTATATATTGTAATTGCTTATTTTTGTGTTTCTTGTGTTGGGGGAAGGTTTTACTGGTGTTACTGGGTGGTGGTGGTGGTGGTGGTGTATCTGGTGTGTATTGGTGCTTGCTTCGGTGTTTCCTTTGTGCGTTGAGTGAGTTTCGGTTTTCACTCGCGGTGTTGATGGTGTTGGCTTTGAATGTAGATCTCGTGTTTGTGCTTTCTCGGTGTTGATTGGGTGATTCTTGGTGGTGCTGGTGTCTATGATGGTGGTAGTGGTCGTAGTAGTAGTAGTAGTAGTAGTAGTAGTAGTAGTAGTAGTAGTAGTAGTAGTAGTAGTAGTAGTAGTAGTAGTAGTAGTTTTTTTTATGCTGGAGAGAAGAGAAAGGCCCACTTGAGTTCTGGTTCTCTAGTAGTAGTAGTAGTAGTAGTAGTAGTAGTAGTAGTAGTAGTAGTAGTAGTAGTAGTAGTGAAAATATCCTTGCCTTCTTCTCGTAAGTAAGAGAACTGAAGGCAGAGGAATAGAATAAGGAAAGTGTGACAGAAAAGAGAAAGAGCAAGAATAATAGGAAATATAAATACCAATAAAAATATTTCTGGTCTATTCCAATACATAATGAATGACAATATATATGAGATAGAGAGACGAGAGAGACGAAGAGGAGGAAGAGGATAAAAAATAAAAATAAAACAAGAACAAGAAGCTTTAGTAGTGAAGTTATTCTTGATATCCAAATATAAAGAGGGAGAAGAACGATAAAAATGAAGAAGGGGAATAAGAACATAAAAGACGAAGAAAGGAAAGAGGATGTAGAAATTGTAAAAATACTCTTGACCTGTCCGAGGGATTTATCAATGAAAATGCACGCAAGAAAAAGGAGAAATACGAACAATAGGAAGAGAAGTAAGAGGATAAAAGAACAAGAAGAGGAATACGAATAAAATACATACATACGAGAAAATGATAAAGAAATACGTAAGAAGGAAAGAGGAATAAAGAAAAGAATTAATATACAAGGAAATAACTTCGACCAGTCACAAAACTAAGATAAGATATTAAAAAAAAAAAGAAGAAAGGCGTAGAGGAGGAAAAAGAAGATAGGTGATAACAGAAAGAAAAATCCATTGTTTATATTTCCTCTTCGTAAAATTAGATAAAAAAAAAAAGACAAGAAGTTAAAAATCCAAGAGAAGTAAATGAAAGGGAAATAGAAAAG
>NC_059259.1:5756145-5763645 GCF_017591435.1 Portunus trituberculatus | reverse complement strand
ATACTTCTTATTCCTACTTTCCGTTCCCTTATCTTATCTTACTTCCACACACACACTCACACTCTCTCTCTCTCTCTCTCTCTCTCTCTAAAATCTACCTTGTCTCTCTCCTCTTCCTGTCTCTTTTCCTTCTTCCTTTTTCTCTCTTTTTCTATATTCCTCTTTTTCAATCTCATAGTTCTTATCCATATCTTCTCTTGCCTTACCTCTCTCTCTCTCTCTCTCTCTCTCTCTCTCTCTCTCTCTCTCTCTCTCTCTCACAAAGGCTGGACCGTGAAGGAACATGACAGCTACCAATCTTAACATGACAAATGGGTGTCTGAGATGTACAGGCCCCCTCATTTTGTTCCATTCAGTAGGCAGTTGGTTGTCATTATATTGTAATTCAAGGCGATTTACGGTAATTTAGACGCTGGAGCATATTTCATCCCCCTTCCTACTTGTCTCATCCTGTCTTACTTTGTCTTACCTGGCGTGTATGTGTTCATTTATTAATTATAGGTAAAATGGTTTGTGCTCAGGTGTGTTGTGTAAGTAAATGGTGTATGTTGGGTTGGGTTAGGTTATTGTGTGTGTGTGTGTGTGTGTGTGTGTGTGTGTGTGTGTGTGTGTGTGTGTGTGTGTGTGTGTGTGTGTGTGTGTGTGTGTGTGTGTGTGTAATTTCCTTCCCCTCTTCCATACTATAAAAAAAAAGTTTTCCCCTCATTAAAAAAAAATTAAAGGGAGGTATGTTTTTTTTCTCTTATTTTTTCGTTCTTTTTTTTTCTTTTCTCTCCTTTCATGTTTTGATTCGATTACTTTATTTTTCTCCTCAGTTCATTTTTTTTTCTCTTCAGGGTCATCTTGTTACTTGCTCCCCGCCCCCCTCTCTCACACACTCTCTCTCTCTCTCTCTCTCTCTCACATAAAAAAGCTAAAAATTGAAATCTTAATCTTTTTCCGTTTTTCTCTGCATCATTTCTTTCTTCTTTTCTTGATTTCGTTTACATCAGTTTCCATGCAATTAAATCTCTCTCTCTCTCTCTCTCTCTCTCTCTCTCTCTCTCTCTACAAATCTATTACACCTTTACTAGAAAAAAAAAACCTTTACTTATTTCTTCCGTCTACAAATTCACCGTAGCTTGAAATTAATTAAAACATCTCCATCTCCCCTTTCCCTCTTTTCTTCCCCTCTTCCTCTTTCCTTCCTCTAATCTCTGAAGGAAAGGAGAGACGGGGAGAAATGACCCCCTCTTCTTTCTCTTCACTCTGGGGTCATGTTTCACTACCTTACTTTTCGTGGTATTTTATTAATTATCTCTTCATCCCCACACTCTCTCTCTCTCTCTCTCTCTCTCTCTCTCTCTCTCTCTCTCTCTGGTAACACTGATCTTCGCCTCTGACTGAAACACAACCTGGATTTAGCGGCAGTCAGGGAGGCGAGAACACATAAGGATTAGTTCCGAGTTGTGTTGATGCGCGACCCTCACCTCTCTCTCTCTCTCTCTCTCTCTCTCTCTGTGTGTGTGTGTGTGTGTGTGTGTGTGTGTGTGTGTGTGTGTGTGTGTGTGTGTGTGTGTGTGTGTGTGTGTGTGTGTGTGTGTTTGCGTGTGTGTCTGTTCCTCAATTAGTATCACCAACAATGAGAGAGAGAGAGAGAGAGAGAGAGAGAGAGAGAGAGAGAGAGAGAGAGAGAGAGAGAGAGAGAGAGAGAGAGAGAGAGAGAGAGAGAGAGAGAGAGAGAGAGAGAGAGAGAGAGAGAGAGAGAGAGAGAGAGAGAGAGAGAGAGAATGTGTCTGTATTAATTGCGAAAAAAAACTACAGGAAATGGCAAAATGACCACAACTCTAAATGTTTTAACAAGATTACGAACAGCGGACGAAAAGAAAAGAAAAAAAATAGATAATAATAATAATAATAATAAAAATTTAGTGTCCAAATAATATATAACGCTTTGAAAAATAAAAAAAAGGAAAAGAAAAAGAAAATCAGGAAAAAGAATGAAAACAAAAGAGGTTTCGTAAATAATTTTCTTGACAACGACGGCGAAAACAGAACCACAAAATAAAGAAAAGAAAAAGTAGCTGAGAAAAAAGAAAAAAAAAAAGATACAAAAGAAAAAAGAAAGATAATAAGAAAAAAAGATAAGAAAAATGAAAATGAGAAAAGATAAAAAAAAAAAGAAAAAAAAAAAGAAAGAAGAAAAATGTAAAGAGGAAGAAAGAAAAAAGTAAATAAAAAATAGAAAAAGGTGGATAAGAAAAAAGTAGCAAAAAGAAAGAAAAAATTAAATAATGAAGAAAAAATGAACTACTCCTTTAAAAAATTCCTTTGACAAGACTTTCCACCTCGAGAGAGAGAGAGAGAGAGAGAGAGAGAGAGAGAGAGAGAGAGAGAGAGAGAGAGAGAGAGAGAGAGAGAGAGAGAGAGAAGGAAGAAAAGGAGGAAAGAAGAGATGCAATGTTTTACGTTAGTCCCTGAAGAGGTGGCAACGTCGCCGGCCTCACTGATAAGGAAGAAGGAGGAGGAGGAGGAGGAGGAGTAACACCGACACTAAGGAAAAATAAAAATAACAAGGAGTGAAAAGAGAAGACACATCAGAAGAAAGGGAAGACGAAGAGGAGGAGGAGGAGGAGGAGGAGGAGGAGGAGGAGGAGGAGGAGGAGGAGGAGGAGGAGGAGGAGGAGGAGGAGGAAATGAAGAAGATGGAGGGGAAGAAAGAGGAGAAGGAGGAGGAGTAAGAGAAACACAAAAGAACACAAAAGAGGGAGAGGAGGAAGAGGAGGAGGAGGAGGGGAAGGAGGAAGAAGAGTGAGAGAATCCTCATTCATCGAGAGCATTGAAGTGAGAGGAGAGTGAGAGGGAGAGAGGGAGAGGAGTGATCGCTTTTCTATTAGTTTCTTCCGTCCTTGTATTTGTTGGAGAGATAGAGCGAGGAGAGGGAGGGAGAGGGAGGGAGAGCGAGGGAGAGGGAGGAGGGGAAGGAAAGGGAGGTAGAGAGGAGAGGATGAAGGAAGGGAGGGAGAGACGGGATGAGAAGGATAAAGCGGGAGGAAAGGAGTGTATTGCAGAGAGAGAGAGAGAGAGAGAGAGAGAGAGAGAGAGAGAGAGAGAGAGAGAGAGAGAGAGAGAGAGAGAGAGAGAGAGAGAGAGAGAGAGAGAGAGAGAGAGAAATAGTTTTGTCCTTAACTATTATTAATGAAACAATAAAAACAATTTCCTTTATACACTTAAAGCAAAAAAAACGAAGAAAAAAAATAATTAGTCAACTCAAACACACACGAACAAAAAACAATTATATTACTGAGAAAATCCCCCACAATAGTTTCTCCTTAAAAGCAGAAAACCAAATTAAATAATAAACATAATAAAATCCAGTAATAACAGCATTAAGTCAAGCAAACACGAGGCAAACATGCACAAACATCCAATACTAAAAGGAAATGCGAAACTCCACCACACATTTTCTATACAACACGGGATACTCTTGTAATTCAACCCCCAAGGAAGAAAACGTAAATCGGAGCATATTTTCAGGGGACACTCTTGTAAGTCATCGCCAGGGGGAGGGAAACGAAGCGACAGACTCAGGAAGTTTAAGTTTGGAGAGAAAACGGAGGGAATATAAGTTTTGGGACATAAACAAAACATTTACATAAAGAGCCTCCTTGTTTTGTGTCCCTTTGTTCATATTTTATTGCCTTGTTTTGCTCCCTCACCAGGCGGCAAGGAGTTATGATCTTGTTGTCTTGCTTCACAGGAAACGATCACCAATAATAGTTCTTCGTGTAATGAGAACTCTGTAGGGGTTCTTGAAATTTATAATGACGCGAACATACATTACCTGGTTGAAGAAATTCCTCAAACTAAAGGCTATATTTGGAAACTCATTTGATCTCCACGTCCTCAAATTTCAGAAGGTTCTAGTTGAAGTGGTGTGGTTTCATAAGGGTGTCTTTAGGGTTCTAGTGACAGATTGACTAGATTTTCGCATTGTTAAGAGAAAAGCACTTGAAAACATGGCTAAAATCTCAGTTACTTGTGAAAATTGGCCTGGTTAAGTGCTGTTTACCGTTCTAGTGTCACGTTAACAAGATTTTCGCATTGTTAACACAAGAAGCACACTCGAAAACATGGCTAATAATGTTATTTATGAAAATTCCCGTGGTGAGGATGAAGACGGGTTTTTAGCGTGTTCTCTACCGTTCTAATGGTCAAGATTTTCGCATTGTTAAAGGATGATGCACACTTGAAAACCTGACTTATTATCCCTGTGCCCTTTGAAAATCGTCGTGGTGAAGTGAAGAGGGGTTTTCAGTGTTGTTTATCGTTCTTGTGTCACGCTAACCAGATTTTCGCATTGTTAACAGATGATGCACACTTGAAAACATGACTTATTATCTCTCTAGCCTTTGAAAATTGTCGTGGTGAAGTGAAAAGGTTTTTTTTTTAGTGTTGTTGACCGTTCTAGTGTTACCTTAGCAAGATTTTTCCATTGTTGACAGAAGAAACAAACTCGAAAACATGGTTAATTATCTCTGTTGCCTATGAAAAGTTAACAAGATTTCTGCATTATTAACAGAAGAAACACTCGAAAACAAGGCATACTATCTCTGTGGCTTTTGAAAATTGCCTTGGTGAAGTAAGGATGGGTTTTCATTGTTTTTTTTTTTTATCATTCTATGTTAATAGACAGGATTTAAAGGTGTTTCAATGGTAGTAGTGATGGTTTGTGAATTTTCTTGTCACTGGAATATAAACAGTCATACGAATTCGTTATCATTGTTATTGTTGTTTTTTATATTGTTATTCAGACTTATTCTTACTCTCGTTTTTGCTTTCGGTATTGTTGCTCTTGCTGTTCATATCTTTGTTATTACTATTTTGTTTTGTTCTTTCCCAATTTCATTTAATTTTTCTTCCTCTTTGTCTTTCTCATCCTCTTTTTCGCCCCTTTTCCTTCCGCTTCTCCTGCTTCTCCTTTTTCCTTCCTCTTCTCTCCGTCCTCATGTTTTCATATCGCTGGAGTATAAACAGTGACGTGCGAGGGAGAATGATCAGCTTGGTGGCCTTTGAGAGAGGTCGTGACGGTAGAACAAAGCGTTTGAAAATACCGGCCTTCATTTCAGCTTTTCAATAATGTGTGTTCGTTTGATGGAGTTTTAGAAGATATCGTTAAAAATGCTTTGGTGTAATTTGTAAGCATCAAGTATAAAATATTAAATCCCTCTACTGATGTCCTTAGTTATCAATACTAACATAATTTTTTAGTTGCTTATTTATCAAACATAATTCGGTTTACTATTACAAACTGCATTTTATAGCTACGTGTTTATGCTTTATTATTCAAAACGTAAATATTGATCATAAGTGCTTTACTCGCTGTGAAAGCTATAATCGCATCACAAGGCTTCATTTTTTCATCCCTCCTCTGTCCACGTCCCTAATGAAAGAGTTAACGAGGACTCTCAATCATTCATCTCTTCCTCTGACAAACTCTTGAATTCTCTACTTATGTATCTCCATAAAAGGGAAGTTTAAAGACACTTGTCCCTTGGTTTTGACTAATGTTTTAACTCCTTCAGTACTGTGATACATTTTTACCTTAAGATCTGTGTACGATTAGACCATTTTATTGACATTAAGAAGGGTATATGGAAGTCGGAAGAATAATGACCAGAATCTTTACTATTCTAATCCCCCACATGAGTTTCTGAAGCTGTATAAAAAATCACCAAATAGTTAGCAGAATAAATATAGAAACGCGACATTGTACTGTAAGGGTTAAGCTCATAATAGGGACCGGTACATCAATGGATCTTGTTATTATAATATATGTTGTCTTTGGCCAGTACAATTCCTGCGTAAAAGACGAGGGACTTAACGCCAGGCTGTAGATGATTACCCCAGCTTAGAGAGACATCGTAGTGTACATTGACCTAAGCACTTCCCAGCACAGACATGAGACAGACTGAGCAATTAACTGTATTCTGTAGTGGCGCAGTTAGTAGTGTGCTGAGTAAAGGCTGTAGATGATTACCTCAGTTTAAACAGACATCGTATCGTACATTGGCCAGTATAAGAAACGTTTTGCTCTCTCGCGACAAATATTTTCAAAGGCTGTAGTTAAAGATACTCATGTTCTCAAGTGTATTTTTATGGTCTGGTGTTGGATTAGCAAGATTTCTAGTTTATCATAAAGAGAAAATGCCTTGAAAACCTGCTAGTCGTTTCTGGGGACTTGAAAAATTGTGGTGACAGAGTAAGGCTTTTCTGAACCTATTGATTTAATCCCTTCCCAGCACAGACATGAGACTGACCAAGCACTTAACTGTATTCCGGAGTGGCGCAGTTAGAAGTGTGTTCAGTAAAGGCGAGTGAGTGTGCACCGCTCTGCCTGCCAGCCATGGAGTGAGTGGTGAGTAGTGAGTGGTGAGTAGTGACAGCCTCGCCACATGTGAAGCGAGACTATGAACCCCCTTGATCCGAATCCTTGCTGTTTCATCCACTCGTTAAGGTGGATTTTTATTCTTTGGCTCGTATCCTCAACCACTTCTGTGCTACACCTTCCACTATTTCAAAGGACTTTATTTAAATTGACACGAGTTTTTAAAGGCGTTTTTACGGAAGTAGACGCATATTGACAAGATTTCTACATTATCAACTGGAGAAACACTCACTTCCCCGCTGGTCATCTCTGTGGCCTTGAAAACAGTTGTGGTGAGATAACAAAGCGATTCAGAAAACGGACCTTAGAATGAGATTATTGCCTAAGAACTACAAGAATATACTTCGATACTCTATTAATGTGTTGTCTGTGTCATCAAATCCTTAGCTCTTGGACTCATAAATAACTTTCCACTTATTCCTTCATTTCCAGAGTTTTCTTTTCATTTCTTAGTTTGTTTTCGCTTTCAGGAGAGAGAGAAAACAATTGAATAGCTACAAAAATAAACATTCCAGAGAAAGAGAGAGAGACAGAGCGAGAGAGAGAGAGAAAGAGGACAAGGTGAAGGAGGCAAGCTATCAAAGAAGTCTGAAATAAATACACTGAACTTCATCTTTAAATAATTGTGACCTTTATGGCAGCCGGCTATGAGGGCGACAATACAATGCGTGGGCTGCTTTCATTCTTTTCCTTCACTTTTTTTTTTATTCTAAGTGACCTTTAGACACACGTGAAATGAGAGATGCACGCCTACCCAGAGAGAGAGAGAGAGAGAGAGAGAGAGAGAGAGAGAGAGAGAGAGAGAGAGAGAGAGAGAGAGAGAGAGAGAGAGAGAGAGAGAGAGAGAGAGAGAGAGAGAGAGAGAGAATGGAGGAAGGATGAAGTTAAAAAAAATATTCTCGATATTGTTTCCAGATATACTCCTACGTAATCTATTATCCTCCTCCTCCTCCTCCTCCTCCTGCATTGTTTCCTCTCCTCCAGTAAAAAATAAACACAATTCTATCATTTCATTATTTTTTGTAATATAATTTTTTCTCATTTAATAATTCCCATTTTCTTATTTTTTTTCT
>NC_059259.1:5713645-5751145 GCF_017591435.1 Portunus trituberculatus | reverse complement strand
TACAGTTTGTCAGTTTTCATTCCTGCCCTTTATATGAGTAGCGTTGGTCATTTAAGGGGTCTTTACATTTGACGATTTGTTTTCATGTCACTTTTGAATATATCTACTTTGATTCATATCCTTTAAAATCACCTTGCTTTTTTTCCTTGTCTCTTATACGTCAATTTTCATTTCTATCCCCTATAACCGAGAAGCGTTAGTCATTCAAGGCGTCGAAGAGTCATCTGAGTTTTTTTTACCTTTGGAGTTGTTTCATGTCACCTTTGAATATCTCTACCTTTATTCCTGCCCATTAAAATCAGCTTTCTTTTATTACTGGCCCTTACAGTTTGTCAATTTTCATTCCTGCCCTTTATAACCGAGTAGCGTTAGTCATTTAAGTCCAAGAGTCATCCCAGTTCTTTGTCAATTTGTTTATATATCTCTTTTAATATGTTTACTTTTATTGCAACCCACTAAAATCAGCTTACTTTTATTGCTGGCCCTTACAGTTTGTCAATTTTCATTCCTGCCCCTTATAACCGAGCAGTGTTGGTCAGTGAAGGTGTCCAGGTGTCATTGGGCGTGAAAGGGCTGGTGAAAGAATGACAAAAGTAAGCCATTTAGTCAAACAAAGGAACAATGACCTGCTTTAGTGTAACTTGATTCTAGACCCTTTGTAACCATTATACCTGCTGCCTCTCTCTCTCCCTCTCCCTCTCCCTCTCTCTCTATCTCTCTCTCTCTCTGATACACGGAAGTAAAAGAATGTGAGAAAAATCCAGAAATTTTATTATCAAATGAAAAAAAAAAACGATAAAAGATAAGAAAGGTCACACACACACACACACACACACACACACACACACACACACACACACACACACACACACACACACACACACATGAGACGAGAAAATGCAAAGGAGTGAGTGAAAACAGTAATTTTATATGAAAATGAGCGAGAAATGAGAAGAGATAAGGGGACACGAGAAAAAATGGGAAAGGTGAGTGAAGAAAAAAAAAAAAAGAAAATTTTACAGAGAAATGAGCGGGAAATTAAAGTAAAGAGAGAGAGAGAGAGAGAGAGAGAGAGAGAGAGAGAGAGAGAGAGAGAGAGAGAGAGAGAGAGAGAGAGAGAGAGAGAGAGAGAGAGAGAGAGAGAGAGAGAGAGAGAGAGAGAGAGAGAGAGAGAGAGAGAGAGAGAGAGAGAGAAAAACCTGGCACACGCACACGTACACGCACACACACAATAGTCTTTCAGTATTCTTGCATCTGAGGTTAGGTTAAGTTGAGTTACGTTGAGGTCAAGCCAAGTTAGGTTAGGTTAGGTCAGGCCAGGTTATGTTAGGTTAGGTTAGGTCAGAACAGACAAGAAGGAAGGAAAAAGGATAAAGAGAAAAAATAGAAGGCATCAAGACAGGAGAAGAAAAATTATGGAAACAAGAGAGTGTGATGGAAAAGATGAGAAATTAAAGATAGGAAGAGGAAGAGGAAGAGGAGATAATGTGGCGAGAGACGATTTAATGCGATAAGATTAGAGATAAGTGGAAAAGAAGGAAGAGAAAGGAGAAACTGATAATGTGGCTAAGAAAATGAAGTAAAGATCAGAAGAAAAATCGGAAAGTAAAAATGGGAAGATAGGAAGGAAGAGAAACTAAAATGAGAAATAGAAAAGAGGGAACAGAAAGAGATATAGGATGGAGGAAAACAAGGTGGAAACAGAAATACGAAAGAGAAAAAAAATAGAGAGACGAGAAAATGAAAATGTAAAGAAAGAGAAAATAATGTAAAAGCGGAGAAAGTAAAGAAGAAAAACGACAAAAGTTACAATAAGTGAATAGAAAGACGAAAAGGAAGAAAAAGAATAGAGAGAGAGAGAGAGAAGAGAAGGAGATATTGAAAGAAAAAAGCGAGAAGGAGAAGAAATAAAAGGAAATGGCAAAATACAAAAAAAGGCGAAAACGAGCAAAGGAAAGTTGAAGTTGAAGGAAAAAGAGAAAGAGAAAGAGAAAAAGAAGAGAAAGGAAAGGAAGATAGCAAAAAAAAAAGAAAGAAAATGAACACATGACAAGGAATTATAAAAAGTACTGAAAAAGTGGGAAAGAGATGAAAGAATTAGAGAAAAGTAGATAAAGGAGAATAAAGGAAGGAAAATAGTCAAAATACAAAAGGAAGATGAGGAGATAAAAACAAACTGAGAAAAATAAGGAAGAGTAAAAGAATTGAGAAAAGAGGAAGAGAAGAGAAAGGAAGAAAAATGAAGACAAAATGCAAAAGGAAGATGGGAACGATGAAAAAAGAGAAAATATGAGGAACAAACAGTAAAAAAGGAAAGAGAAAGAAGAGAAAGAAAAGAAGAAAAATGAAGACAAAATGCAAAAAGGAAGATGACAAAAGATGAAAAAAAAGGAAAAAAAAATATATGAGGAACAGTAAAAGGCTTGAAGAAAGAGGAAGAGGAGAAAGAAAAGAAGAAAAATGAAGACAAAATGCAAAAAGAAGATAATAAATATGAATACAAAAAAAAACTGAGAAAATATGAGGATTAGCAAAAGAGTTGAGGGAAGAGGAAGAGGGGAAGGGAGGAGAGGAGGAGGAGGAAGAGGAAGAGGAAGAGGAGGAGGAGGTTGAGTGTCATGGTGCCAAGTGACTCTTTGTGGCTCCCTTTAGGCACTGTTCCCTTGAGGCTTAACACACTCACGAGTTTTTTTTTTTTTTTCCCTACCTCTCCAACTCTTTATCCTCCCCCTTCCTTCCTACTCTCTTCTCATTGTTTCTTTCATTTCTCTTTCTTTTTTAATGTTCTTTGGTCTTTTTCTCTTCTCTTATTTTAGGAAGACGAGTTTTTGTTTCCTTATTTTTCTTTTTGTCTTTTTTAATCATATTCAGTTTATTTTTTCACTTTTTTTTCTCTATTCACTATTTTTATCTTATTCTTTTTGATTCTCTATTCCTCGTCTTTTTTTTTGTCTGTCTTCTCTCTTCACTATTTTTATTTCATTTCTGATTCTCAATTCTCGTCTTTGTCTCTTATTCTCTCTCTTCAATATCTTAATTTTATTTCTGATTCTCTATTCCTTGTCTTTTTTTGTCACTTTTTCTTTTTTTTCTTCTCTCTCTTTATCTCTCGAGTCGATAGGAATAATTCACTGGTAAATATTTGAATGGATAATTGTTCTAAGCTTAAAATGTTAAGAGATAGAAAAGTTAACACGTTGAGAACAAAGTATACATAAAATAGTAAAAGCTTGAAGATTACAGGTAAGTGGAAAAGAAAGAAGAGAAAGGAGGAACTGATAATGTGACTAAGAAAATGAAGAAGTAAAGACCAGAAGAAAAGAAAAAAAAACGGAAATAAAAATGGGAAGATAGGAAGGAAGAGAAACTAAAATGAGAAAGAGAAAGAGAAAGAGATATAGGATGGAGGAAAACAAGGTGGAAACAGAAATAAGAAAGAGGAGGAAAAAAAATGGAGACGAGAAAATGAAAATGTAAAGAAAAGAAAATAATGTAAAGGTGAGAAAGAAAGAAGAAAAATGACCAGTTACAATAAGTGAAGAAGAAAAAAGAAAGAGGAGATCAGTAATTCATGTTTTATTTATTGGTTGTCACGAAAATAAAGTATAACATGTATCTGTGGAAATGTAAACTTGTATGCAGGAAAAAGCTCAGAAAATTAACAAAAATTAAAAGTTTTGTGTCATAAAAATACCCCACACAAAAGTTGCTAAACACTAATTGTGCCTTTAATTCTGGAAAACAGTGGTACAGTGGAACCATGCGTGCTTTGGGATCCGAGGGGTCTCCAAGCGCACGGGTTCGAATCCTGTCCACGGTCCGAGTGTAGGTTGGGCTTCCTCACTCGGGGCAACGGTTTCCTAGCGGGTGGGCTTTGAGATAGGAGGTGCCACAAAAAGTATCCCCTTTAGCCCAGAAATTCCCGTGAAAAGACCACGTGGTATAAAAAAAAAATAGAATAAAATGGCAAAGAAAAAAGATGGACCTTAAATAAATGACAAAAAAAAAAAAAAAAAAAAAAAAAATGCTCAGTTCATGAAAGAAGAAAAAAATTACTGAACACTAATTGTGCTTTTAAATCTGGAAAAACAACTAGAATACTAAAATAAGATGGTAAAGAAGAAAGTTTGACCTAAAATGGATGACAAATAAAAAAAAAATAAAAAAAAAAATGCTCAGTTCATGAAAGAAGAAAAAAGTTGCTAAAAACTAATTGTGTTTTTAATTCTGGAAAAAAAAAACTTGAAAACTAAAATAAAGTGCTAAAGAAAAAAAAAAAAAAAGCTTGACCTAAAATGGATGACAAAAAAAAAAAAAAAAAAATCTCAGTTCATGAAAGACAGAAAAGATTTAAACAATTGATCAACTTAACAAACAAAAACTTAAATAAATAAACGAGAAAACCAGTAATAAAAAAAAAAACTTAATACCCTGAATCTAAAATGGAAGACAAATAATTAAAACCAAGTTCATGAAATAGAGGAAAAAAAAAAAAAAATTCATAAACTTAAACAAAAACTTGAATAAATAAAAGAGAAAACCAGTGATAAAAAGAACTTACTAACTTAATACCCTGAATCTAAAATAAATAAAAAATACCTCAGTTCATGAGAGACAAAACAAGGAAAAACAGTTCAACTTAATAAACAAAAAACTTAAATAAACAGAGAAAACCAATAATAAAAAATAAAATTACAAACTTAATATCCTGATTCAAAAATGGATGACAAATAAAAATAATAAGTTCATGAAAAAGCTCAGTTCATGAAAGACAAAAAAACAATTCACCAACTTAATAAACAAAAACTTGAATAAATAAAGAGAAACCAGTGATTAAAAAAAAAACTTACTAACTTAATAGCTTGGGTCTAAAATAAATAAAAATAAAGCTCAGTTCATGAAAGACAAAACAATCAATTCATCAACTTAATACACAAAAACTTGAATAAATAAACGAAAGAACCAGTAATACAAAAAAAAACTTTAACTTAATACCAACTCGAGTGAACAAATAAAAAAAATGAATAAGAGAGCTGAGGCTTTCAATTGTTAACACAGAAAACAGGAAAAGGTTTGGAACACGATGCTTTCTGGTAACAATAGACCTCCACGGGCTTATAAAATATGGACCTCGCTCGCCCATCCACTCACACACACACTCCACCTCTACCCTGCCGCCCCTCACCCTCCCACACCCTGCCAATGCCTACCTACCCACACAGATCCTTAAATTCCACGTTCTTTACACTGACATCCACATCCTCCCTTACCCACACACACACACACACACACACACACACACACACACACACTGGCTACCTCCACACACACTCTTAAAATTTATCCACATCATAGAAAGGTACAAATAATAACAGATCAGATGAAAAACTGAAGAAAAAGAGATGAAAGAAGCGAGGAGGAGGAGGAGGAGGAGGAGGAGGAGGAGGAGGAGGAGGAATAGAAAAAAAAAAAACTTAAGTCTCTTTTATGAACAGCACGAAACACACACACACACACACACACACACACACACACACACACACACACACACACACACACACACACACACACACATCGTAACCCGCATTGCATCCCAGAAAACCAGTCCGAAGTCCCCAGCGAGTAATAACTATCCCCTTTTTGAGACTTGGAATGTAAAGGCGAGAAATTCAGGGCAAGTAATGACGTTTTCTTTCTGCACTTTGTCTTGGCGAAGTTAAAGGCAACGAGAGAGAGAGAGAGAGAGAGAGAGAGAGAGAGAGAGAGAGAGAGAGAGAGAGAGAGAGAGAGAGAGAGAGAGAGATACATGGTTGTAATATTCGCTTACTTATTTTTCCATCTCTCTCTCTCGCTCTCTCTCTCTCTCTCTCTCTCTGTAACTCCCAATTCTTTATCTTTTTCATTAGAGACAAGGGGAGGCAGGGAGTGTTATATCGTACTGTACTGTGCTGTTGTGTGCCGTAGTGTTGTATTCCCAGGTCACATTCCTTTAGGTCCTGATCTTTTATTGGCGGTGAGGGAAGCGAACGCCATGGAGTGCTGTACTGCTATCCCGCCAGACCAATGCAATCATCATAAACACGCATGGAGCAGCTCTAGTGCATGACAGCAGGCGAAGGTACAGCATAAACACACAGGGAAGGATACAGCATACGTTACGAGGATATACAGAGAGAAAAATACAGATAGAAAATGGTGTTTAGGTAATGGAGCAAGGAAATACAAAACAGCGTGGATGTATTAATCATTATCTGTCGCACTGTGTTTTGCAAGGCCACAAAGATGGTTAGTATGGTTCTCAAGAATGCTTTCTCCTGTAAACTCTGTGGATATCTTGTTAATCTGTCACTAAACCCGTAAAAACACCCATTTAAAACACTCTATTCTATCACCAAGACTATTTTCCGAGGCCATAAGATGATTAGCCTGGTTTTCAATGGTGGTTTCTCCTGTAAACTCTGTAGATATCTTGTTAATATGTCACTAAACCCGTAAAAACACCCATTTAAAACACTCTGCTCTATTACCACGATTAGTCTGGTTTTCAAGAGTGCTTTCTCCTGTAAACTGTGTGGAAATTTTTGTTAATCTGTCACTAAACCTATAAAAACACCCATTTAAAACGCTCTGCTCTATCACCAGGAATATTTTCCGAGGCCAAAAGATGATTAGCCTGGTTTTCAAGAGTACCTTCTCCTGTTAATTAAGTGGAAATCTTCACTAAACCTGAAAAAAAAACTATTAAAAAAACCACTCTGCTCTATCATTACTATCAAAGTCTCAAGTATAATTAGCCTGGTTATCAAGAGCGTTTCTCTTGTTAATAATGTAGAAATCTTATTAATCTGTCACCGGAACTGTTAAAACATCATTAAAATCGCTCTGTTCTCTCACCGTGATTATTTTCCAAGGCCGTAAAGGTGATCAAACACATTCTCAAAAGCGTTTCTCCAGTTAATAAAGTAGGAATCTTATTAATCTGTCACTAGAACCCTTAAAACATCATTAAAACGCTCTGCTTTCTCACCACAGCTATTTTTCAAGGCCGCAGAGGTGATTAGCCAAGGTATCAAAAGCGTTTATCCTGTTTAAAAATGTAGAAATCTTATTAATCTGTCACTGAAACCTTAAACACGCAATAAGAAATCCGTGTCATATCGATTAGTTTCTGAAAGCAGTGGAGGAATGAAGAGGTGATTCTAAATATTTTCTTACAATGAAAGGAGGTAAGAAAAAACGGAAGGACGAGAAAGAGAATCAAAGAGGAGAACGAAGAGAAAGAGAGGAATCCCACATAGTCCTAGATGAAAGGACACGGGTACAACATGAACAAAGGAGGAATATACAAAAATACTCAGAACAAATAAAGAAACACATAAAGAATACAGATGCAAAGGGTCGGAAACAAAACACTCACGGGCGATATAGACATGGAAATACAAATGAATGTAGAAATAACACACTAATAAAGATACAGTACAAAGAAAGAAAGACAGGAATACAGATACAAAAATATTTCAATACAGAAAAAAAGAGAGGTAGGATAATATTTGGTTGTATATATAAGAAACATACAGATAGAATACAGGTACATTGATACAAGAATATGTAAAAAAAAAAGGGGAACATGGGGAAAATACAAATAATACAGAAATACATTAGATACAGAACACCAGAATACGAGAGTGGCTTTAAATACAAAGACACAAAATGAGATACAGAACGTACGATGAAACACAAAAAAGAAGGTGAAAAAGAATACAGAAAGGCAAAATAAAGTTAGAATACAAATACACAAACACGAAAAAGAAAACAAGACACGAACAATACAACGAAGAAACAAACTAGATACACAGATAAGAAATACGCCACAAAAGGAAGGCAAAAATAAATAGAGAAGCACAGAATTAGATACGCACACGGCACAATAGGAATAGAAGAGACACAAAACAATTACACGCATCACTCTACCACTGGTGCTGAAACAAAGGTAAAAATAAATAGAGAAGCACAAGAACACGACACAATAGAAAAGACAGAAAACAATAATACGCATCAGTCTCTATTGCTTGTACTGAATTTTCATCTCCATTAAAATATTCCTAGTATTGCTATCATTCTTACCATACAACATAGATACACACACACACACACGAAACGATAGGAATAGAAGAGGCAGAACCGAACCGAACCGAACCGAACCGAACCGAACCTAACCTAACCTAAATTCCTAGTATTCCTATAATCCTTACCATACAATTCGATCCTTTCTTATCTTATACATCCCCTCACACAATTCCTTCTATGGACATGCCTCGAAACCTTTTCCTAAGCACAGGATTAAATAGACACACGACACGATATAAATAGAGACACAAAGTAGAATGATACAGAATAGACACAGATGTGAAGTGGCAGAGGCACGTTAATAAATGACACAGCAAGAGGCTTAAGGTAAAACAGAGTACGTTGAGCGTGTAAAAGTTCCCTAAGAGCATAAACATGAAGGGGGAAAGAATGAGAGGAATAAAACTGAGTGGATAACGTGCTGCGGGAGAAATAACAGGTAAAACAGGTGGAAAGTGAGAAATGTAAGAAAATAAATGTTGTTATTGTGTTGAAAGAAATAAAGGAAAGAATAAATAGGAGTAATAATAATGTATGATTTAAGAGAGTGTAAAGCAGAAATAACGAAAGGAAAGAGAGCAGAGTAGTACACATATTCATAACATACGCACCACAACGTGAATATACAATTGACAACGATAATGTAGAAGAAAAATGCGATACAATTAATAATATACATAACATTGTGAGATTATAAGAATTCCGAGACAATAAAACTAGAAATAAAACAAGATAAAGGACAATAAAGAAAAGATTTATAGCATATGAAAACACTGAGAATATATAATTTAGAACGATAATGTAGAATAAAATGCAGGAATATAAATAATACATAAAGAAAAGTATGAAAATGTAAAAACTAAGAGACAGGGAACTAAAAATACAGGAGAGAGAGAGAGAGAGAGAGAGAGAGAGAGAGAGAGAGAGAGAGAGAGAGAGAGAGAGAGAGAGAGAGAGAGAGAGAGAGAGAGAGAGAGAGAGAGAGAGAGAAAGCACAAATTGAGAACATACCCAGCAGTGTAATGAGAAAATATATAATTTAAACCTAAACTGTTTCCCACACAGAATAAAAAAAAGCCAATAGAAAAAAAAATAAATAAAACAAAACACAAACGCAAAAAAAAAGAAAACACCGAACGAAATTACAACACAACACAACAAGGCAACACTCCAAATAGTGCAAACATTACCCACAACACAAACACAAACACACACACAGACACACACAAAGCACGCACTTTCAACACAACTAAAACATGAAAACGAGGGAAGCGACGCAATGTTCGACACCGCAAACACCACACAGCAAAACACAATGCAGCGCCTAACACAGAAACACAGCACGTCAGCAGGTTTCCCATTGGCTGGCTGCTGTGGTGCTGTGGCGGAGTGCATGTCGATCATCGTCACACGGCAGGTTAGGAAATATGTGTCTGTCTGTCATTGAGTGAGGCCACACGAAAAGCAACGTGTCTCTGGTCACTGTGCCACATAACTGACCTCTACGCTTCTTGCACTTCTGACAAAGGTGATTGGGGTGAAAAAAGGTGGAAAAAAGTGCAAAGGAATAATAAAAAGTGAATTACGATGAGAACTTATGCTTAAAAAAGGTGCAGTTTTAGGTGAAAATTGGATTAAATGTTTTTTTTGCACTTCTCATAAAGGTGATTGGGTGAAAAAGGAGAAAAAAATGCAAAGGAATTATACAAAGTGAATTACGATGAGAACTTTTTATAATTCCTTTGCGTGAGAATTTATGCTTAAAAGATATTGAGTTTTAGGTGAAAACTGGCTTAAATAATTGCGGTGAAAAAGGCAAAAATAGGAGAGAATTTTTATAAAGCGAATTACGATGAGAACTTATACTTAAAAGATATGCACTTATAGGTGATACTTGGCTTAAATGTTTTTTTGTTTTTTTTCCAGTTGTGAGTAAGGTGATTGGGGTGAAAAAGGAAAAAAAAAATTAAAAAGGATCAATACAAAAGCCAATTTCGATTACCACTTATACTTAAAAGATATGGAGTTGTCGGTGAAAGTTGTCTTAAATGTTTTTTTGACACTTCTGACTAAGGAGACTGAGGTGAAAAAGCAAAAAAAAAAAAATAAATAAATAAATAAATAAATAAATAAATAAAAAAAATAGAAAAAAAAAATAAATAAAACACATATACGACTCCTTGGAAACTTCGATAGTCATTTATACTTCAAAGATATGGAGCTCCACCGAAAGAAAACAGCCTAAGTGTTCCTTTACGCTTCTCGCAGAGGTGATTAGGAGGAAACAAAGGTGAAATGAGAGCAAAGAAAGTGCAATAGGTCCATAATTTACACAAAGCATCCGTATATATATTTCCTTTTATTTTTTCTAATGGCTTAAATGTTCTCACAGAGGTGACTAGGAGGAAACAAAGGTGCAACAAAAACATACTAAAGTGCAATAGGTAATAGCACTTGTGGGAACTGTGCTAATCATTGAACTGTGCTTCAAATCCTAGAGAAAATTTTGCACACTAATTGAAAACTTAACCTATAATTAATTTCATGAACATAAGTAATAAGAGAAGGGAAGAAAAAAGAATAATACATACTGATACTTGAGAGAATTGTAATAATCATGAAACTGTTGCTAAAATAAATAAAAAACTGAAAACTTTAATTAATTTCATGAACATACGTAAGTAATAAGAGAAGGGAAGAAAAAAGAATAATACATACTGATACTTGAGAGAATTGTAATAATCATGGACTTGTTGGTAAAATATCGAAAAAAAAGAAAAAAACTGACTGAAAACTTGATCTATGCATTATTTCATGGATAAAAAGTGACTGAGGTAAAGAGAAAAGGGATTAAGCACAAAAAAATAATAAAGAATGAAAATTATGGATATAGTAAATAATGATCACCACTTAAACATGAGACTGGGACTTAAAAATCACCAAAGATAATTTCACGTTTTTTTGACAATGATAGAAAAAAAAATAAAAATAAATAAATAAATGAAAGAAAGAATATGTGTGGTTACCTTCAAAAGCTGCAATAACCACCACCACTTGAAACAATATGAAAGTATACGTAAAAAAGGGAAAAAGAGAGAAACAGGCACATACGCTTTTTGCATCGCTGACGAAGGTGATTGAGGTCAGAAAAAGGTGAAAGGAAGGAAAAATACACATGAATACTCGTGGGAATTGTCATAATCATCGAGCTGTGGATGCAAACTGACCTACACTTTATAAAAATTTTCCGGGAAAGTCAGAGGTTAAAAAGAGGAAAAATAAAAAGTGAAAAAAATAGAAAATAAAAGGAAATCTATACGATGCCTTGTGTAAATAATAGTCTTCAGTAGATAGAATGATAATTATTGATATTTAAAAGGTTATTGAAGTTAAAAAAGAAGAAAAGTCAGAAAAGTGAGAAAAATTAGAAAATAAAAGGAAATTTATACGATGGTTTATGAAAATTATAACCTTCAGTAGATAAAATGATAATTACTGATATTTAAAAGTTTACTGAAGTTAAAAAAAAGGAAAAGTCAAAGAAACTGAAAAAAAAAATAAAAGGATAAAAATAAATATAGGCAGATGCTTTGTGGTAAATATAACCTTTAGTAGATGAAAAAGAAAAATACAGATATTCAACTATAGGTGAAAATTAACCAGTACGTTTAATGGAACTCTGATAAATGCAAAGGCCACTGAGCCTGAAAAAAGGGAGAACAGAGTGAGAGAAATAAAAATAAACACATACGAATGCTTTGTGGGAATTACAGCCTCCAGTAGACAAGATAATTACTGGTATTTGATAATAGGTGAAAATTAACTAGTGTTTTTTTTGTTACTCTGATAAAGGTGACTGAAGCGAAAGAGATAAGCAAAGTGTAAAGGAGAATAGATATCGGAGTTCTAATAATCATTTCTATTGATTCTATTCTACTGGTATTTGATAATAGGTGAAAATTAACTAGTGTTTTTTTTGTTACTCTGATAAAGGTGACTGAAGCGAAAGAGATAAGCAAAGTGTAAAGGAGAATAGATATCGGAGTTCTAATAATCATTTCTATTGAGGTGATTGAAAATTAATTAAATGTAATTCTCATTCACATGTCCTCAGAGGAAATATCAAAGAAAACATTTAAAGACTTTGACTGAAAACCTGATTTATATTTTTTCTATAGACAAAAGTGATTGGGGATTAAAAGTAAGAGGAAATATATAAAGGAAAATAATGACAAGTGTGGCAAATGCATTTATTATTAATACTCAAGTGAGGAACTTACCTGAAAACTAATATACAGACTTTTTTTACGTTTTGACAATAGGTTTTTAAAAGGTTAGAGAAGAAATACAAGAGAAAATAAGGAATCACAACACACTTCAGTACTCAAAAGTATTCATGATACCCACTCGTGTCTGAATACTCGAGGCTTGTGTCATGTCGGCTATACAACCTGGCTTTTATCTTCCAAATAATACCGATAAAAGTCCAATCAAACGTACTAATTTCTCCCCCATTTGGAAGCTAAAGCCATGGCCAATCAGCTGTGGGCGCTCTCGAACAAACAACCTTCTCAAACATAAGTTACACAGGGACATGCTGGGCGTTACAGGAGGTGGCATGTTCGAACAAAGACAGAACTGGCTGACTTTGACTCCGGGTTCCAAAGAGGAAGAGAAATTAATAGGCGGGAATGGATGAAGACTCAATTCACGTGTATCTGAGAGGATCTGCTGTTCAATACCTCCCAGTTTGTCACTTTATCGTGTGAGCGAAAGGAGTATTAATTCCCCTGATTGCTAATAATTCTGGTATCCTTCCTCCTATTCCACACTGGCTAAGAATTGGTATATCCACTCTCAATTCCTGTTTATTTCCTTTTCCTGTTGGTTTATTAAGGTTTCACTGCTTCAGGTGCTGTGAAGTGTTGCATATCCGTGAAAGGATTAATGCTTGGCTAACACTGCAGGTCATGACGCTCTCAACAATCCCTAACTCGACTTGTTTGGCCGCCACTGCACGTAACTCGGCAATGCGTGGTCAACTTGTGTGCATGTTGGCTGCCGCAGCTCACTAAACATATTCCATTGGTACATATGTCTCGCTTACACTGTCCCCCGCCACTAATAAGTATAAAGCACACCACTGACTTACATTTGACCTATTCAGTTATTTAGTTTTCTGACTCTGATTGATGTAAAAAAAAGATGATAGTTAAACAAAATATGTGGGAAAAATAATAAAATAAATAGCAAAGTTTGTGTATCTGTAAAAATTGTAATATTCACCGATGCATAAAATTAATGACATGGAGTTGAAATTCGACCTATATATTTCAATTTTAAATTCAACAAAGGTGATTGGGGTCAAAAGCAGGCAGATAACACAAAATATACACGGATACCATTGTAAACTATAATGATCATCAATAATATGAAAAAAAAAGAAAATATGTATCTATGGGTAAGTTTTTTTCAATAATTGTTTCTTTTCTGGATATAAATGATAGGAAAAATATGAAAATAAGAAAAAAATATGTATTGATCGATGGGTAAATTTTTCAATATTTGTTTCTTTTCTGGATACAAATAATAGAAAAAAAATGCAAATAACAGGAAATAAATGTGGATTCCTGTACAAATTCTGATAATAACGAGTCATCGACACTCATAATCAATGGCATGGAATTATGGGGGAAGAAATGACCTAAATACTTATTGCATTTATGGAGAGAGGCGACTCAATAAATAAAAGGAGAAAATAAAGATGAATAAACACTGATACCTTTGGGAAATATATTAATCATTGATCGTGTGGCAAAAACTCGAACATACAAACTTCTAAAAACTTAGGACATGACTAATCGAGGTCAGCGAAAGAGGAAATGAAAAGCAATACCAAAGCTTCTAGGAACTCTAATGATACATAAAGACAACACAAAAAAAAGGTGCTATTGCTGGAATACACTTTTCCTCGAACAAAACTGATGAATGAAAGAAACAGAGATAGAGGAAAATAAACATGGTATTAATAATCTAAATGGAAAAAATAAATAAAGAACTTAATTGCCTATAAAATACTCCAATATTATTTTTATTTCTGCTTAAAGATGAAAGAAAGCGAGCTAGAGCGAGAGCGAGAGAGAGAGAGAGAGAGAGAGAGAGAGAGAGAGAGAGAGAGAGAGAGAGAGAGAAATACTAAAGAAGATAATTGTAAGAATAATTGATACTTAGAGGATAAGAAAGAAAAAGAAACTGAGGTGTTGTAAAATGCTTCAGGAATTACACTTTAAATTCTGCCGTGTTTGTATTTCATGGCCAAGACGATTAGGGTGAGGCAGGAGAGGAAACAATACTCGATACTCAGAGGAAAGAAAAGAAACCTTGCTATGATACTGTGTGGAAAGAAAACTTGTTATGATACTGTGAGGAAAGAAAAGAAAACTTGGAATGATACTCAGAGGAAAGAAAAAAACTTATTATGATACTGTGTGAAAAGAAAACTTATGATACTCAAGGAAAGAAAAGAAAACTTGCTATAATACTATAAAAAATAAATAAAACAGAAATAAAATGAGCTTCCTTGTAATGAAAAATGGAAATATGAGCGTGTATTGTTTGTGATATAGAAAACAATACGAAGAGTTCAGTAATGAATTAATTGTTCAACTTAATTTTTTAACATAATTTTTCCTGGAATGTATTATAAGTAAGTGAGATAATAATACATAATGCAGAGAAAATAATTAATTGCTTCACTTCATTTCTAAACATAATATTTTTCTTAGCAATGTATCATAAGAAAATGAAGAAAATAAGACGATAATACATAAGGCAGAGAAAAGACTTAATTCCTTCCCTTCATTTCTACACATAATATTTTCTTAGCAATGTATTACAATAAGAAAAATGAAGCGATAATATATACGACAATATTAAGAAAAAAAAATCACTAATCCAGCTATACAATCATCACACTAAATTGACAAACATCACCACAATTTTTGAAGAAGGGAAAACAATAAGAGAAATAATGAAATAACACAAATAACAAGACTCAACACTAAATAAAAGACAACCATAAGTAAAAAAACCCAAAAAATATAATAATCCCACCACACAATGACAAAGTTTTAGAGAAAGAAATAAACACGAAAATAGCAACACAAACTACACAGAGGACGAGAACACACATTACAGTGAAGAAATACAGAATGAAAGCAAAAGTAACCATAATAATGACCTTGATAACTAAGGTCGGTGCTCAGAAACGCTCTACTCTCTCATCATTATTTTCCAAGGCCACAGAGATGATTAGTCTGGTTTTCAAGAGTGTTTCTACAGTTAAGAGTCTAGAAATCTTATCAAACTGCCTCTACAACCGTAAATTTAAGGCCACAGAGATGATTCGCGTGGTTTTCAAGTGTTTCTACAGTTAAGAGTCTAGAAATCTTGTCAATCTACCTCTACAACCGTAAATTCAAGGTTATAAAGATGATTAGCGGGGTTTTCAAGAGTGTTATTACAGTTAAGAGTCTAGAAATCTTGTCACTTTGCCTCTAGAACCGTAAAAAAAAACACCTTAAAAAAAACTCGAGTAAATCTATATAAAGCCTTTTGAAAATAGTGAAGGTGAGGCAAAGAAAAGTTTGAGAAAACTGAGACCAGGACTTGCAATTCTTTCTATTCCTCACACTGCCGAAGGTTAAAGACAAATAACTCAGGATACTTAGAGCAAATAAAGAGACAGGACACGACCGCTTTTGCACGTAAATGTGACAAAACTGGCCCATATTTCCTCCTCCACGATACCAGGAGCTTAGGGGAAGTGAAACAGTAATACAGAAAAAGAGATGAACTGAAAGAAAACAAGATACCAACGAGCGAGTGTCAGGAATGGTAGCAAACTGGAACTAGAGAAGGAAACAAGAACACTGGATGGGAACCTGGAATTGTAAAGAACTGGAATGGATGAATGAAGCAGGAGATAACAGTAAGAGTGTCAGGAATGGTAGCAAACTGGAACTAGAGAAGGAAACAAGAACACTGGATGGGAACCTGGAATTGTAAGGAACTGGAAAAACTGAATGAAGCAGGAGATAACAGTGAAGGTGTGAGGAATATGGGGAAACCGGAATTACTGGAGACAACGATAATACTGAGTGAAAACCTGGAATTAGAGATGAGGACTGGAATGAGTGAAAATTAAAAGGAAAATTTGTGAGAATATGGAATTGTGGGAAGGTGGAGAGTGAAACAACGGGAATCCTGGAATCGGAATTTTAATCGGAGACTGGAATGAGGAAAATGAAAAAAAAAATGATTTGTTTTGAAATATAAGCGACTGGAAGACTGAAATGAGTGAAGGAAGGAAGACTTGTACAGAATAGACTTATTTAGTGAAGGAAAGTGAAGGACAATATGTTATGAGGAAGGAATCTCAGAAAATGAAAGCCAATATCAAGAAAATAATAACTAGAATAAAGAAAAGTGTTAATAAGACACACACACACACACACACACGAAGAGAGAGAGAGAGAGAGAGAGAGAGAGAGAGAGAGAGAGAGAGAGAGAGAGAGAGAGAGAGAGAGAGAGAGAGAGAGAGAGAGAGAGAGAGAGAGAGAGAGAGAGAGAGAGAGAGAGAGAGAGAGAGAGAGATTAAAGACAGGCACGTGACCACTCTCATATGTGTCTAAAACGTGATTCTATTAGACGTAATGATCATTTTGGGAGTAATTACAGCAATTAAGTGAAATAATAGTTGACATTGAGACAAAATAGTGTCTTTTATTTCTTTTATGTATCTTTTTATTACCATTGTCCATTTTAGTCTATTACTTTTCCTCTCTTTAATTTCCACTTCGTAATTTGGGAAAAAAGGTTAAAGTTTATATAAGGCAATAAAAAGTCTTTGTTTCCTGCACCAGACAAAGTTTCCTCCTAAGGAGACAAAAAGAAAAAAAAATAATTTATCATCGAATTTTCTGACTAATGGAAAGATAAAAAAAAAAAGAAGATAAACGTACGTATCTTTTCATTCACGTGCAAATATTACTGTTTTTCTCTCTTCTAACCTAACCTAACTTAACCAGACCTAACCTAAACTATCCTAACCTAACCTAACCTAAACTATTCTAACCTAACCAAACGTAACTAAACCTAACCTAACTTAACCTAACCTAACCAAACTCTTGTCAGGACTAAATATAAACACTGCCACAACAGATCTAGGTAAAAATAAATAATTTTCACATTTATACATATTCACAATTCTCTAAGTAAAATGAAATGAAATGAAATTAGATCAAACTAAATTAAAATGAAAATGAAAAAAAGAAATAAGAAAACAAAAGGAAATATCCGGTGTTAAAATTTTCACTTTTATTAATGGAATCAGAAAAAAATATATGAAAAAACTGATAAAAAGACAAATTCCCCAAAAACAACAAAGACATTTTCTTACCAGAGTCAACATTTCACTTTCTTGTACTTTAATTTTTTTTTATTTTCTCTCTTTTTGTAATCTTTTTTTTCACTGAATGAGAGAGACGAAAGAACAAAAGTAAAGTTATTCCAAGATATTTCCTAAACTAAAAAATAAAAAAAAGGGTAAGAAAACAAAGGGAAATATCAGAAGTGTTAAAATTTTCGCTTTTATTAATGGAGTGAGGAAAAAATGAAAAACTGATAAAAAGACAAAATTCCCCAAAACAACAAGGACACTTTCTTCCAGAGTCAACATTTTCATTTTCTTTGCCTTGTGGAATATTAAGAAGATATCAAATAAGCAGAGGATAAAGAAGCAGAAGGAGTAGAAGACATGAAGAAACCACAAAAAAAAAAAAAAATCAGAAAATGAGAAAGAGTAAAAAAAGAAAGGGAATGAATGAAGGAAGGAAGGAAAGGAGTGATGATAAGGAATATTAAGAAGAGAACATATAGGCAAAAGGATAAAGAAGCACATTTTTTAAAACAACGAAAGAAAAGAAAAGAAAGGAAAAGAAGCGATGGAAAATATGCATCAGTGTTTCCTATAAATAATGACCGACATTAAAAGTTGAAACATTAAACTTTACTCCAACAAAACAAGTTATTCTTTTCTTTCTCTTTTCTCTTTCCCCCATTCGTTCTTGCTTTTTCCTGACTTTCTATTATTTTTTTCACTTATTTCTTCTCTCCTTTTCAAACTTCACTCGAACGAAACAATATATTCTTTTCTTTCTCTTTTCTCTTTTCCTCATTCATTCTTTCTTTTTTCTTGATTTTCTATTATTTTCACTTTCTTCTTCTCTCCTTACCTTTCGTAGTATTTTCCCATTTTCTTTCATTCACTAATTCTTTTTATCTTTCCTGATCATTTTTTGTTCATTTTCACTCAGTCCTTTATTCTTTCTCACTCACCTTTCCTAGTTCTTCCCTTCTCTTTTTCCATTTTTCTCAATCTTTTTTCCAATTCTTTCCTGTTTTTTCCTCCATTTCTTTCCTCGCTTGCTTGTTTTTCCTTCCTTCCTTCATTATTTGTAACCCTTCCCAATTTTGTTTTTTCCACTCCTTCCTTCATTCTTTCTCACCTTTCTCTAATTACTCCACGTTATTTTTCTCTCCCTCTCTTCGTTCTTCTCCTGTTCGTCCTTTACCATTCTCCTTTAATTCTCTCTTCTTCCTCTTCCTGATTCATATTTTTTTTATTGATTTCTCATTATCCTTCATTTCTCCATTTTTTTTCGTATTTATCTATTTGTTCTCGTCCTTGTGGCTTTACTCTATTTTTTTTATTTCCATCAATCTTTTTCTTTATGTTGTTTCTCTTCTTTGTCATTCTTCTCCTCCTCCTCCTCCTCCTCCTGTTGCATTTTTTCCTCTTTTTTCTACTCTATACTTTTCCACTTCCTTTTTTTCTCCTTGTTGTTGTTGTTGTTGTTGTTTGTGGTGGTGGTGGTGGTGGTGGTTCTCCTTTCTTTTTTTTTTCTTTTTTCCTTACTGCTCCTTCTCCTCTTTTTCCTCTCCTTATCTCCATTCTTTCTTCATCTTCCTCATTCTTTCTCACACTTTTTCTCTTCTTTTTCCTCCTCTTCTTCTTCCTCTTCCTCCTTTTCCTCCTCCTCCTCCTCCTTTTCCTCCTCTTCCTCTTCCTCCTCCTCTTCCTCCTAAATGTCAAGTATTTACCACGAATACCTTAGGATAGTTACACAAACAACAAAGTAGGAACTTCAATATATGATGCTGTTTGGATTTCCTTTGAATTCCTCCTTCATCCTCCTCTTCCTCCTTCATCCTCCTCCGCCTCCTCCTCCTCCTCCTCCATTCCATCACCTTACGAAGCCCTCCAAGCAACACTAAATGGCCTGAAATCAAAGTGACAAGCCGTGGGAGGAATACCTGAGATAATTAGGTCACCTGGAATATTTACCTGGAAAGCGTCACACCTGAGCGGAGGAGAATTAGCGAAGGACAACAAGTTTACGAAGAGGAAGGGAAAGAATAGAGAGGAAAAAATAAGGCAGACACACACACACACACACACACACACACACACACACACACACACACACACACACACACACACACACACACACAGCAAGAGTTTGTTTGTGATAAATGAGAAAGAATCGAGAAAGTTTTGTGAAATAGTATTAGGGTTTAGTCTCTCTCTCTCTCTCTCTCTCTCTCTCTCTCTCTCTCTCTCTCTCTCTCTCTCTGGAAAGTATGGTGTAAATGAGGTAAATTATTAATACTCGCTCAGGAAAATAAGAAAATAAGCAGATGCGAGGAAATAAAATAAGGAAAAAAATTACTTCACGGATTTAAGTGAAGTGAATTAAAACCTTTTCGGCCAAGTGAGCGAAAATTAATGAAGTCAAATGAAAACTGGGAAAAAAGAAAGAAAAAATAGCAGGAAACCACGAAACACACGGAAAAACGGGGAATGAAAGACAGAAGCGAATGAAACAAAAAAAAAAGCAAAAGGTTTACGCAAAGAACAAAGAAAACAAAAACAAACAAAGAAAAAATGCAGATACACAGTTGCAAGGAAATCTCTCTCTCTCTCTCTCTCTCTCTCTCTCATCATCTCTGTGTGCACTAATAAGAGAGAGAATATGAACGAAGAATTATGTAGTCAACACCTCTCTCTCTCTCTCTCTCTCTCTCTCTCTCTCTCTCTCGTCACCTCTACCCTCACTAATAAACCTTAATGCTCAAAAATAGTTAGTCAGTCAACACCTTTTATTTATTTCATTTATTTCTGTGGATCTGTCGTTCATTATTAAATATATTAGCACACTGCAACACAATAACCTAGGAAATATACGAGTAATTTGTCAGCGTACATATATCCTGCCGTGTCCCAGCCTAGGCCAGCCCCGTGTAGCCCTCCCTCCCTGTCCTGTCCTGTCAGCCTCCCTCGTCCCATTCATAGCGTCAATTTTTGCGTTGTATCTCAATGGGCCTCATCATTTTCCACTCCACCCTCGTCAAATTTCCCTATTTCTACTGCAAGGTGAAATGGTCGTGTATGTTTGTGTGTCTCAAATGGTCCTGTGTCTCTCTGTATGTTTGGTGTCTCAAATGGTTCTGTGTGTCTGTCTGTATGTTTGTGTGTTTGTGTGTCTGGATGGATGGTTTGTTGGTTGTCTTTCTTGTTTTGTCTTTTTTTTTATTTTTTCTCTCTAATTTTGTCTCGTCTCGTCTTGTTTCGTTCTCTCTCTCTCTCTCTCTCTCTCTCTCTCTCTCTCTCTCTCTCTCTCTCTCTCTCCCTCACTTGATTCAAACTTGATAATTACATTGACATAAAAAAAAAACTAAAGTGAATAATGACACGTTTTCTTTCCATTTGCACACACACACACAGTCAGTCAGTCAGTCTCTCTCTCTCTCTCTCTCTCTCTCTCTCTCTCTCTCTCTCTCTCTCTCTCTCTCTCTCTCCCACGTTAATTAATAAATATCACTTAATCTCGCCTTGTTGTCATGTACTTGAGATCTCGTATCGTTCCTTATTGTCTCTAGTATTGTGACGGTGCTTCATTATTTTCTCTGTGTGCTGTGACGTTAATGCTGATGAACCTCTGGCCTCATTCTTTTGTTGCTGCTCTTCATATGCTTCATTTTTTTCTCACCTATGGAAAGTTTTACTGATTTAATTTGAACTACGAGGAGTAAGCATTATTTTTTTCATCTTTGTAATTATTTTTGAGTGTTTTGTAAAATTTTTGATGAGTGTTTGTTTTGTGTTGTTTTCTTTACTGTATGTTTTTTTTTTCGTCATAATTTACTAGTTTATTGGTTTTCTTTTCAGTTTAGTTGCACACAATGCTTCAATGATATATATGTATTTTTTGTTTTTATTATTTATTAGTCAAGTTTATAAAAAAAAAATGAGTTTCTTCTTGTTTCGCTCGTATTTTTTTTTCTTTTCATGTATTTTCTATAAGAGTTTTCCAGGTGAAGGGAATTTTTAAGGTATAGTCATAGATATAAAAAATGAAATGCAAAAAGTTAGCTAATTAATGATTTTTTTCCCTCTCGTTTTACCTTTTATTTATATATTTCTTTACATCATTACCTTAATAGTGTGTTTTGATAATCCTTACATCATTTTCTTTAATCCTCTTCATCCTATTCCTCTGTCTTGTCACTCATTATAACTTACTTCGCTTCTCTACTTTATCTTGTCACTCTTATCTTATATTTTTCTTCTATTCTTTCTCTGTTTGCTTATTCTATCACTCATATAATTGTCTTTCTCTTCTCATATGATTTTTTTTCTCTCTGTTTACGTTTTTCTCTTCGCATATAATTGTCTCTCTCTGTTTTACGTCTTTCTCTTCTTATATAATTTTCTTTCTCTCTGTTTACGTCTCTTCTTCTCACTATCATTCCCTTTTTTTTTATCCCATTTTTTTTTGTCACATAATTTACTCCCTATTGTCATTACTCCAGTCTCGTCACTTTATCATTTCCTTTCTTTCTACACTCCTTATTAAATCCAGATCCTTTCGAATTAACAGAGCTGAGTCCACAATATACCGGACCGGATACAATAAGAGATTGTACTCCAACTTTGAAGCTGCAGATCATTGTAAGGTAAATAACGTAATTACTGCCGCATTCAATTAACATAAAATCAAACAGCATAACAGGAGGCCTCGCTGCTCTTAATACACCTTTGACAGCGCGATTCCCCGATTAATGATGCCACGGACGTACATTGCCCTATTCTTACCTGTATTCCAACTCATTTGTCTGTCATCTGTACATTAATTACACTAATTACTCGTGTCCTTGGTCTGGGTCACCTGTCATGTTCCTGTCCTTATTTTTTTCTTTTTCTTTTTTTTTGTCATTTTTTTCTTTATTTTTCGTGTTTTGTTTCATTTTTGTCTCTCTCTTTCAGTTCCGTTGGTTGTTATTCTGCTATTGTTTGTCATTTTGTCGTTTTTCATCTTTGTTGTCATTTTGTTTTTATTTTTCTCTTTTGTTTGCCTTTTTTGTCCTATTTTTCTTTTGTCTGTGTCTTCTGCTGCTTGTTATTGTTTGCCTTTCTGTCTTTTTTTTTTCTCTCCTTTTTTTTATGTTCTGTCTTTTTAACTTTTTGTTCAATTTTTTTTCTTTTTGTCTCTTCTGTTGCCTGCTATTCTCGTTATTTTGCGTCTACTGTCTGTTTCTGTCTATTTGCTTATATACATCTACTCGTATCTGTACATGTGTTTATCTGTCTATCTGTTTATCTATCTGTCTACCCGTCTATCATTAATTTCTGTCCCCTTGTTTTTTTTTCTGTTTGTCTCTATGTATAAATCTTAAACTTTACTCTGTCTAGTCATGTTTATATTGTTAACCTTTAAAATATCGTACTTATCTGTCTATACTTCTCTGTTTGTGAGTGCTTCTTCTGTCTAAACACACACACACACACACACACACACACACACACACACACACACACACACACCCCCCCCTCTCTCTTTCACTGATATCCTCCCTCCTTCTATCCATTCCTTTCACAGAATTTAGCCTCAAACGGTCACAAATCACAGAGACCATCACACGCGTCCCTTCCCGCGATGCCACTCCGTCACTGCGCAGCTTACTAATAGAGGGGAAGGCTAAGCAAAGCCCTTCCTTCCTTCCTTCCTTCGCGCCATCGTGACCGCCCCTTCTATCTCATCTTCGCGTGCTAATGTCCCTCTCCTTCCCTCTCTTTCCCTCTCCAGCTTGCTCCTTCACTTCTTTTTCTTCTTCTCGTTCCTTCTTCCTTTTCCTGAGTTCATGTTTTCTTATTCTTCTCTATCTTTTAAGTTCTTCTTCCTTCGTTTTTCTCCTCTTCTTCCTCCTCTCTCCTTCACTATTTTTTCTTCTTCCTCACTCTCCTATTCCATTTTTCCATGTTTTTTCTTCCTTTCTCTTTCCATCTCTCTTCTCCTCTCTCCTCTTTTCTTCCTTTCTTCCTCTCCTATTTTCCTCCCCTCTCCTTCACCATTTTTCTTCCTCGTTTCCTTTCCCTTTTCCTTCTCTCTCTTTTCTTCCTTTATTCATCCCTTTCTACTCCCTCTTTCTTCTCATCTTTCTCCTCTCTCCTTCACTATTCTATTTCCTTCTTCCTCTCCTATACCTTTTTTTTTCCTTTCTCTCTTCTCTCTTCCTTCCTTTACCTTCTCTCTCCTTCCCTTTCCTTCCCAATCCCCCTCTCTCTCTCTCCTCAATTCTTTCATCCTCCATTCCTTCTCTATTCTTTTCCTTTCCTCTTCTCTCTTCCTTCCTTTACCTTCCCTCTCCTTCCCTTGCCTCTCCTATTCTTCTCTCTCCTCCTTTGTTCTTTCTTTCTCTTCTCTCCTTCTCTATTCTATTTCCTCCCCTATCCTCTGTTCCTTCTTCCTCCCCCTATTTCTCTATTCTCCATCCTTCCTTCTTTTATTTCCATTCTTCTCTTTCCTCTCTTCCTTCCTTTACCTTGTTTCCTCTTTCCTCCTCTCTCTTTCCTATACCTTTCTCCATTTCTCTCCTCTCTTTCTTTCTTTACCTCCCTTCTCCTCCTCTTTCCTTCCTTTTCTGTCCTATAAGTTTTTCCATCTCTTTCCTTTCCTCTTCTGTATCTTTTTCCACCTCTCTCATCTGTTCCGTCCTTTACCTCCCCTCTCCTCCTCTTTCCTGCTCCTTCCTGCTCTCTCCTTCCTTCTTCTGTCCCTCTAGAGCCTTCAGTCTTTCACATCAGAAGCAGAAGCGCGTCCAGTAAACACAAGACACAGCGGAGCTCACGGGAAGACACACGTAGGGAATACCAAGGAAACGGGAAGGATAGACGTAATAGTTTGACCTCCGCTTTAATCTACGACTCTCCTTATGCGGACCCTTTGGTTATTAGGTTCCTTTCTGGGGTTGGTTGGGTTCAGATTCCTTCTTTTTTTTCTTGGTGTATTTTTTTTTTCTACTGGTTTTATTTTTGTTGCTCAGAGTAGCGTGGAAGTTACATTTGTGAAAGGGAAGGGAAATTTAGGAAAAAAAATTGTGTTGGAGTTTTGTTTTTTGTTTTCATTTTTTTTTCCCGCCCTTTCTTCTTCTCTCCCTTTTCTCCTTTCTTCATTTATCGTAATTCTTTTCCTCTTCCTCCTTTCTTCTTCACTATTCTATCTTCTTCCTCTCCCTCTCCCATATCTTTTTCCATCTCTTTATCATCTGCCTTCCCTTTCCTCCCATCTTTTCTTCTCTCCTTTCTTGTTCCTTCATTTTTCTTTTTGACTTATTTTTCGAAAGGGGTAAGAAAAATGGTTCTAATATTACTCAAGAAGATTAAATACATGAATACGAGTAAGTTTTTATTATTTTATCTATCTATTCATTTACTTGCTTATTCATCTTTTGACGAGGTAAAAATAAGAAAGTTCACGAAATTGATATTATGTGAGAAATTTCAACGTACGAAAGACTTTTAAATTACCTGAGTTTGTCTTTGTTATTGTTATTTATACCATCTTGGCTTTTCACGGGAATTTATGGGCTAAAGGGGATACTTTTTGGGATACCTTCTATCTCAAAGCCCACACCCGCTAGGAAACCATTGCCCCGAGTGAAGAAGCCCAACCTACACTCGGACCGTGGACAGGATTCGAAACCGTGCGCTTGGAGACCCCTCGAATCCTAAAGCACGCATGGTTCCACTGTACCACGACGCCCTTCATAGGTAGTAAAAAATCACTCGTCACTAATATTATACTTTTAGATTATTTGACTTTTTTATGGCTTATTTCTCTATTTATTTCTCCATTTCCCTTGAGGGACGGACCCAGAGACGTCGTTTGGGTGAAGGAAATAGGGAAAAAACTGGAGGTAATATGAATAAGAAAAGAATTTAATATATATCTCTTACCATTCTGACTTTTAGGTTTTCGATTTTCTTTGTAGTTTATTCAGCTTCCCTTTTTCACTTGTCTGGCAGAGACACACTGCCTTGGAGGAAAGAGAGACTGGAAAATTGTGATAATAAGAATGTGAGATGAATTTACTGTCCTTATTGGCAAAATTGATGAAAAAAAATACTGATTACAAAAATATAAAGGTCTGGTAAGTTGATTTTTACCTTATTGCAGGAGAAAACAGGAATTTTGTGATAATATTGATAAGAAAAATACGAGTGTAATTTATTTTCTACGAGAATATACATATCTAGTGAGTTATTTACCTTACTGCAGGAGAAAACAGAAAATTTGTGATAATATTGATAAGAAAAAACGAGTGTACTATATTTCCTTGTAAGTAACCAAATGAAATGGAATAATTATGATGATACTTATAAGAACATATGAATGTGCTCGAAAGGAAAGAGAAACAGAAAAATAAGGTTTGATAATACAAATAGGAAATCACTAATTATTCTTTTGCCTATAAGTGGGAGAAACAGGAAAATAAATGTGAATATGAGAAGGTAGAGGATTTTTTTTATAGCCAGGGAAAAGAAAGAAATTGTGACGATACGAAAGAAAGAAAGTGTGACAATACGAATAAAAACACCGGATTTTATGGTATTTCTTATACCTCCCTAGAGAAAGAAGAAAATTTAAGGTGATACGAACAGGAAATAGATAAAAAAATCACTTTATACCCCATTAATGAAAAAACAAACAAAAAATAAAATCATCCATAACGAATATGAAGCTAATTTTTTATCTAATCTAATTACTTATAGAAAGACAAACCGGAAACAAATCCCAATAATAAGAAAAAGAGATAACGAATTCACTTTTAGAATCTGAAAACAAATGAACAAAGGAAAACAGGAAATAAGCTATTATATTTCTTCTCCCGTTTAACCCCTTCAGTACTGGGATACAATTTTACTTGAGATTTGTGTACGATTAGACCATTTTATTGGCATTACAAAGGGTCTATGGAGGTCAGAAGATCAATGGCCACAGCCTTCACTATTTTAACCCCTTCAGTACTGGGACACAATTTTACTTGAGATCTGTGTACGATTAAACCATTTTATTGGCATTACGAAGGGTCTATGGAGGTCAGAAGATTAATGGCCACAGTCTTCAACACTTTAACCCACCACAGAAGTTTCTGAAGCTGCATAAAATCACCAAATAGTAAGCAGAATGAATATGAAAACGCGTCATGGTACTGAAGTGGTTAAGTTAGTGAGGTGAGGTGGGCGGCTATTCATCTCCTCTTCTTGGGGCGGCGCTGAGAGGAGGGCGAGGCGATGGAAATGGCGGAAAGACCTAGACAGTACTCTTAAGTCAAGGAGAAGCTCACCAAATGTCGCCTTGAAAAGAAATAAGACTCGTGAAAGCCATGGTCCAATTTAGTTCCTCGTGTGATCTGGCTCTCTCTCTCTCTCTCTCTCTCTCTCTCTCTCTCTCTCTCTAAGGAATTGAAGTTCTGGCGGAAAAAAAGAAAAGAGAAAATCAGGTAAAGACGCAGGAATGTTGAGTGGTTCTGCAGAGTTACTGAGTTTCGCAGTAGCACTTTGCACTTTCGGGACGTTTCGAGTTTGTCCTCTTCAGCCTTTGGACATAAAGCTTGGTGGAAATAACAGAGGAACACTCAAAGTAACACTGATGCATCGCTCTTTCTGTTTTCCTTCCTTACTTTCTTATAGGGAAGATTTGTCTCTAGTATTTTAAGTTCTTTTAAACCGAAAACATAAAGAAGATAGTTTTAAAGATAAGTGATTAGAGAAAGAGAAAGAGAGAGAGAGAGAGAGAGAGAGAGAGAGAGAGAGAGAGAGAGAGAGAGAGAGAGAGAGAGAGAGAGAGAGAGAGAGAGAGAGAGAGAGAGAGAGAGAGAGAGAGAGAGAGGTGTCAGAGTACCAAGAAACGAAGTAACTTGAGTTAAATTGAATCCAAGGAGCGTAAAATATGATTACAAGATTAAAAGACTAAAGTAAGACGATTCCACGTAGAAGTAGCATGAGCAGCACCAGGTGGAGTAGTAGTAGTAGTAGTAGTAGTAGTAGTAGTAGTAGTAGTAGTAGTAGTAGTAGTAGTAGTAGTAGTAGTAGTAGTAGTAGTAGTAGTAGTGGAGGTCATAGTAATACCAGGAATACCAATAAGAATGACAGCAATAAAAATAACAATAAAGCACCAAATAAAACCACGAAAACAACTAATAAACTCTTTCTCCTCACTCCTCCCACACACACACACACACACACACACACACACACACACACACACAAGCCACCCCACAAGACCCAAAACAAACCAAAAAGAGCCTTACTACCTACACCCCAGCAAAGAATAACACAAACATTCTCAGACCTATGCATGTATTTTTTTGGGGGGATTGCGTCCCTTCACTGGCCTGTCCTTCTCCCCTTGTAAAAGTACACTAACCTCCTCGTGGACTGAGGATAAAGTGACTTTGGAGGGAGAGGGGAAGAAGTGGCGAGTGTTTGAGGCCCGACAGTCGCTTCTCTCAGTTTCGAGCGCTCTGGAGACTATTTGAGGTTATCGCCAGCTCCGGAAAACAGCCCCGGGAGGTGATAGCTTGGTTTACGACCCTGGCCCTGCTACACGCAAACGGCGAAGGGGATTTTGTCATGCACGGTTTTTCCTGACGGAGGAACAGGGAAATAGGAGGAGGAATTTTGCATATAAAAGAAGATTTGCGGTGATTTGTCTCGTGTCTCTCTCCCTCACACGATTCCGTCACAATGTTGATTTTTGTTTGGGTTTTGTCATTTTTATCTTTTGTCATTTTTTATGTTTTTTTTTTTCTTGGGTTTGTTTCGTGTCGTGTGTTTTGCTTTCTTTCCTTTTTCTTGTTTTTGAGGAAGATACCAGATTAGAAAGGAAGAACAAAACAAGAAGAAAATAGAAAGACAAGTAGAAATTTGGTAACGCGAAATCGAAAACAACCATAAAAAACAGCAATAACAATAACAATAATCTTTTTTTCTTATTTCTTGCTTCATTTGCGCCTCAAATTGTGGTGCAGACGTTTGAGATTACTTTCAGACACACACACACACACACACACACACACACACACACACACACACACACACACACACACACACACACGAGTAGAGTTCCAAGTATTACAACAAGCGGTCACATAACTGTTACCGGGACGCAAGATCATAACTCCTTAGGCTACCGTCGTGACATTTCTCCCACTGAGAGAACATAAGTCATATAGCGAGACAATCACATCTACTTCCTTCCTCGCCAAGTCTACATTTTACATTCAAATGGCTGTATTTGAAGCTATACGGGTTTCGAGGAGTGTTTTTACGGTTCTGGTGACTAAAGAGCAAGATTTCTGCGATGATAACCCGGGAAACAATTCTGAGAGCCTTGCTAATCATCTCGGTGGCCTTTGAAAACAGTCATGGTGAGAGTAAAGTGTTTATAAGTACTGGTCTTCACACGGGGCAGGAGATAGCCGTAGGATGAACTGAAGTGAGTGTGTTGGCTACTAATACCAACTGTGATGATAAGAGTTAAGGAAATGAGGAATAGCAGCAAAAAAAAAAAGGCTGATCTACAATTGACTGGCCTGTAGAAAACACATATTTAATCAGACATCCACAAAATGATCTGATATTCTACTAAAGCTCCGGATCGAATTATTCATTTTATCACTTCATTCCAGCTGCCACTATTTTGACAACTGATACGGTTTTTTTTTTTTTTTATTTCAAACTTTATGAAGCTTGAACCCATAATTTCCAGTTCAGCTTTGACTACTGCTGCTGCTACTACTATTACTATTACTACTACTACTACTACTACAACCACCTCTACTACTACTACTACTACTACTACTACTACTATCTCAGCTATTACCACTACTACTTCTACTACCACTACCTTTCTATTCAGCTGTGGTTTCTTTCTATACGCTGTCACTATTTCCTGGCAGTCTTTTCCACCCTGCACTCCCTCGCGTATCCTATTCCCTATCTGCTTCCCCACGTGTCATCTGTAATCTTACCCGTCCATCACTGCTGCTAATAATACCCACAGCTGCCAAAGACCGCGCCGAAGAAAGGCGAATAAAAAGCATGTTATCTTTTTTATCGCCACTCTGAGGGAAGCAAGTGAAGGTCAGTAAATGTGAGACCCAGAAAGGTTCGTGTACTCAACCTCAAAACCTCCCGTGACCTTCAGGCGACTCATAACCCAACCCCGGTACAAAAGGTGACCTCTCACGTGAACTTCCAAACGGTTGACCTGAAATCCATGGTAGAAAAGTCAAAAAATCGCCTCTTCCCGAAAAAATATAAAAAGGATAAAAATCTCTGGAAATAAACAAAAGTCCACTAGAATATCAGATGACCTCGAAGCTACACACACGCACACACACACACACACACACACACGAGCCTTCCACGCACGCACACACATACAAAACATGCAAGTCAGATATATACACGCACACAAATATATAAAAATCTTCCAAATACAGTAAAACGACAAACAAAAAGAGAAACACGTGCAAGAAAATAAAATCGACCCGGAAACAGAAAAAGAAAGGAAGATCGTTAAAAAAAAGATAAAAGATGGGAAAAAATAGAAACATGATAGTAAAAATAAAGATCAAAGAGATTAAAAAACAAAAGATGAAAAAAAAACTAGGAAAAAAAAATACGATAAAGATTGCAAGTTTAGAATAAATCAAAACATACAACAAAAAGTAACGAATGCAAACAAAATAAAAAGGGTGGATGAAAATCTGAATAAACAACACAAAAGCAAAAAAAAAAAAAAAAAAAAAAAAAAAAAGAATACTCGAAATAAATACACAAAATCATGACCATGAAAAAATGAACACTAAAAAAGGAAAAGGAAAAAAGACAAACAGAAAAGAAAATAATAGAAAAAACGTGAATTTCTTTAAAGGAAAACTGCAAGAAATAAAAAAGAAACGAAAAAGAGGAAAAGAAAATGAGACAGAAAAAACGTGAAATATTTTAAAGGAAAACTGGAAAAAGCAGAAAACAACGAGAAAAGAGGAAAATAAAGAGAAAAAACGAGAATTACTTTAAAGGAAAACTGGAAAAAGCAGAAAAACAACGAAAAAAAAGAGGAAAAGAATAAGAGGTCAATATGAGAGGCAGGTCTTAGAAGGCTAGAATGATCTCACGTGTCTCCTGGTGACCTGACCAAATGCCCTGACCCCTGATAGCGCCCATGTCCACCTCATATGTTACTGAGAATGTGGGACGATAAATCTCTCTCTCTCTCTCTCTCTCTCTCTCTCTCTCTCTCTCTCTCTCTCTCTCTCTCTCTCTCTCTCTCTCTCTCTCTAGCTTGCCTATTTCGTTTTCTTTTACTGTTTCAAAATTTTAGCTTTGTATGAGAATGAAAGTAGTACAGGCTATTACTACTTCTACTACTACTACTATTACTACTACTACTATTACCACTAATATTACCCCTCGCTCCTAGCTCTATTACTATTACACTATTCGTTACTTTTCCTACTACTACTACTATTACTATTACTGCTATTATTACTACTACCACAACTACTGCTACAATGATCCATCCACCACCACCACAACTATCACTATCACTATCACCACCACCACCACTACCACTAGCACAACCCAAAACAACATGAACAAGGGAAAAAAAAACACCCCAAAAAAGAAAACACTTGAAAGAGGCTTGATTTGATTTTGCATGGTAAGAAGGAAGGAAAACAGGGTAAGAAGCAGGAAGAAAATTAAACTTTACCTGGAAGTGACAAAAAAAAAAAAGGATGAACAAAAAAAAAAAAAAAAGAGGAAAGAATATCAAACTATGCCAAAAAAAAAAAAAAAGAAAGTGAGAGGGATAAAAAGAAAAAAAAATGAGGAGGGAGGCAGAAACAAAAACTTCTGCATCATATTATAGAGACACTTTGTTACCGGCGCGAGTACAACGCTGTCAAACTTTACGGAGATAGAACACCTTAAAAAAAAGAAAGAAAAAAAATTCAGACACCCAAACCTTTTTCAAAATATCAAAGAGTGTTCCTGGGAGTGACAAGGCGAGGCAGAGGGCAATCAAGAGAGAGAGAGAGAGAGAGAGAGAGAGAGAGAGAGAGAGAGAGAGAGAGAGAGAGAGAGAGAGAGAGAGAGAGAGAGAGAGAGTTAATGTTCGTATTCAGATTTCTATACCAATGACTGGATAATTTCTGGTCTCTCTCTCTCTCTCTCTCTCTCTCTCTCTCTCTCTCTTTATGATGTCTGTCTATTTGTCCGTTTAGTCTCTCTGAATGTGTGTTTGTTAATTCATACACTTAAAGGTCTACTCTCTCTCTCTCTCTCTCTCTCTCTCTCTCTCTCTCTCTCTCTCTCTCTCTCGGGTGGAGGTAAAGCGTTTTCTATACAACGTCAGGATTAAAAACGCCTTTGCCAGCTTTTTTCTTTTAATTCACTCATTCACTCACTTACTGAGAGTCATTCTGCTTCATTCATAGCGTGTAATGATATGTGTGTGTGTGTGTGTGTGTGTGTGTGTGTGTGTGTGTGTGTGTGTGTGTGTGTGTGTGTGTGTGTGTGTGTGTGTGTGTGTGTGTGTGTGTGTGTGTGTGTGACGGTGATTTATGAAGTTTTCTATCTAAGGAAAAAAAAAAAGGAAAAAGGAAAAAGTTACCATCATGAGAATGCGTAATGAGTTGGAAATTTTCTCCTTCATTCATTACGCGAAATTAAAACGCTTAATTACCGGGAAAACGCAATTACTCCAAGGCATAGTCCATTAATCAAACTACACACACAAAAAAAAAAGAGGAAAAAAGAACGAAAAAATAAAACATACACTGACGTCCTGTTTTTCATCCCACAATACCAAAGAACAAAAACACAAACCTAACCCAATGTAACTTATCACAACGTAACTAATTAATCAAAGTAAAAAAAGAAAAACACTGAAATTTTGTGTTTTTTACCCATGAAACGACAAATAAACGATATAACCATAATATAACCATGAATCTACCTAACCTAACCTAACTTTAATCCTAACCTTAGCTAACCTAACCTAACCTAACTTACTTTATCCTAACCATATCCAAACCTTATCCAAAGTAATCTAATCCAACTTTTATCCTAACCTTATCCAACCTAACCCAACCTAACTTGAATCCTAACCTTATCTAAACCTAACCTAACCTAACCCAACCTAATTTAACCTAACCTAATCTAACCCCAACCCAACCTATTCTAACAACACACTAGTAACGACTCTAGAATATAACAGATCGAAATACGTAGAAAACTCTAACAAATGCAAAGAAACCCAATACATTAACCCAAAAATTAACATAAAGCTATAAAAAAAATCGCTAATATCAGTGAAGTATAGAAGGAAAGAAACACAATATACAAAAATATATATAGAAATAACATTACGAAATGCACAGATACAGAGGAAAGGAAAAATATATAGTCACCAACACAGAAACCACAAAAACACAGAAAATTAGCAAATGTACACGCAAATCACGAAAAAAACGAAGATATTGAAGTTACCAAAAAAAGATAGTCACCTCACACCAAAGAGACCATGAATAAATAAATAAATTAAATCTGTAAACATAAAATAGAATCCCAAAACACAGAAAACAAAGATACACGAAATTATGAACAAAAAACCAAGATAGTGAAGTTATAAAAAGACAGTCAACCACACCAAAGAAAATAAAAAAAATAAGATAGACAAAAACAAATAAATCAAACCAGCAAACATAACACAGAACCCAAAAAAACACAGAAAACCAACAAAAATACACGGAATCATGAAAAAAGAAAAAAAAAATGAAGTTACAAAAATGATAGTCAACCATACCAAATAAAATAAAAAAATAAGATAGACAAAACAAATAAATCAAACCAGCAAACATAATACTAAATCATTATTGAAACACATGAACCCTAAAAAGAAGAGAAAAAAAAAAGACGTAAATTCCAGCGACTAATACCTGGAAAGACTCACGAATACTGGAAGGTCATTAAAAAAAGGTAAATGACTCGAATGAGGTAAGTACGTGTATTGTTCTGGTCTGGGCAAACTGCGTAGGCTCAGGTTAGGCTTAAGCTTTTCGTGCAGTGATTGTTCGCCATTCAGAGCCACGGGGCTGCTTGTAATGAAGGAGAGGAAAGGCATGCCAAAGATTCTCGTTCCCTGCGACTTGCCTTTGCATTTTCTGTCTCTCCAGTTTTGTGTTCATCTCTATAACTTCTTTTCTCTTCGTTTTGTTTCTATTTTTTTGTCCTGTTTTTGTAAGATTCATTGTTTTTTCGGCTTTTTCTTTGTTTTCTAAAATTTTGTCTTCATGAAAAATTGTTGGTTAACTTTTTTCATTTTGTTTTATATTTCTTAATTTCTTTTTCCTTTGTTTTTTTTCTAATTTTTGTCCTGTTTTTAAGATTGATTGTTTTTTTGGGGGGTTTACTTTGTTTTCTAAAATTTTGTCTTTACGGAAAATTGTTGATCTGTAACTTTTATAATTTTCAGTTTTTGTTTTTTATAATCTTTTTAATTCCTTTTCTCTTCGATTTTTTTTATTTTTTGTCCTATTTTTGTAAGAAGGAATGTTTTTGGGATTTTCTTTTGTTTTCCTAATATTTGTCTTTACGAAAAATTGCTCAACTTTTTTTCATTTTAATTTTTTTGTGTTTTTTATATTTTTGTTGAGGTTGTCTTGTCTTTTTCTTAAATTTGCTTGGGTCTGCCAATCTGTTTATATTTTCCTCTATTTTTACAAGAATTATGTTTGTTCTGTGAGATTTTCTTTTTCGTCATTTCTAAAACCTGCTGATTTGTTCATTATTTTCTTCGAGTTCTTTTCTTTCTTTGAGATTTTTCTTAGTCTTTTCAATTTCTTTCCCCAATTTGTTCGACTTTCTCAGTGTTTTTATTTTCTGCATTGAGCAATTTTATTCCCAATAACAAGAATGGTATTTGTTCAAGGACATTTTCCCTTTTCAATTTTAAAAGCATTCACCTCAATACGCACTTCTTAGTTGTTGTTATCTTGGGAGTTTTGTAAAGGAAAATATTCTTTCCTCGAATATTTGTCTTCCCAGAAATGTTCTAATCTATTCTAACATTTTTTTTCTGTTTGTCTGGCAGTTTTGCTTTTTTCATGTTTCCTGTAAAAGTTTTCTAAATGAGAATTTCTCTTTCTTTTTTTTTTTTTAAGGGAAACATGTTTATCTCTTTTCCATCTTTTCTTCTGATGCTTTTGTTTTTAGAGCTCATTTTTCCATTTTTCGCTTTGATTTTGCCTTTCCAGAAAAAAATAATCACTAATTTTTCTAAATGTTTTTGTTAATTGAGTTGATTTTTTATATACTCTAGAAGAAAATAATTATACACGAGAATGCTTCCTGACTGTCCTCCAAAAAAGATGATCTAGTCACTCTTTTTCCATTTTTCTAAGTTTCTTTTCGAGTCGTTTTCATTTTGTCTTGAAGAAAAACATTTGCACACGAACATTTCTACTTTTCTTATAAAAAAAAAAAATCCATCAAAAAAAATTCCAATCTCAATATTTCGTCAACTACTTTTTCTACCTATTTTTGTCTTCCCAGTTTATTTTCACTTCGTATACAAGAAAATATTTGTATCCGAACACATCTCTCTCTCTCTCTCTCTCTCTCTCTCTCTCTCTCTCTGTCTTTGTGGTTCATTGCTTTCCTTAGGTTGGCTTCTGTCTTTTTCACTTTTCCTGGTTCGATTCTTTTATTTGTCTGTCTGTCTGTTTGCCAGTTCTCCACCTCTTTTGTTTTGCCTGCTACCTTCTTTCTCTTTCTTACAATAGTTCTTTCTTTCTCTCTCCCCTTTTGTTCTTTCGTTTATTTCCGTTTCTTTCATTCTGTTTGTCTGTGCTCCACTCGCTTCTCTCTCTCTCTCTCTCTCTCTCTCTCTCTCTCTCTCTCTCTCTCTCTCTCTCTCTCTCTCTCTCTCACTTCATCCAAACTTTTAAGACTTAGAAAAAGTGAAAAATACCAAAAACATATCCTATTATGAAATTTTCCATGACAAAAAGCAACTCCTCTGTCCTTTTTTCACGACAACGAAGCTGGAAAACGAGTTAGGGAAAGTTTTTAGTACGCCATTACAGTATACATTAAAGAGAATACGTATGCTAGAGATGGTAATTCGTTCATACATACGTTAAGAGTACTGAGGAAATTCCCTTGTTTTTTTTTTTCTCTCTCTGTTAGGTTAGGTTAGAGCAAAGTCCCTATTCTTTTTTTTATTTCTCTCTCTCTCTCTATTATCTTACGCCAGTGGAAAGTTAGTCAAGGTGAAAAAGAGAGAAAAGAGAAAAGAAGAAGAAAAGACAAGAAGCGTTTTCACAAAGGACTGACTTTTCCTCTTCATCATTGGTAACTTTCCGAACAGAGCTTCACAAGACTTCAGATGCGGATAAGTCTTCGTAAGCCCAGAGTGTGGTAATTTGTCTGTGTGTGTGTGTGTGTGTGTGTGTGTGTGTGTGTGTGTGTGTGTGTGTGTGTGTGTGTGTGTGTGTGTGTGTGTGTGTGTGTGTGTGTGTGTGTGTGTATCAATCTGTCTGTCTGTTAGCCGGTTAGCTGATTGCTTAGTATCAGTTTCTCTCTCTCTCTCTCTCTCTCTCTCTCTCTCTCTCTCTCTCTCTCTCACACACACACACACACTCTCACTCACTCTCTCTCTCTCTCTCTCTCTCTCTCTCTCTCTCTCTCTCTCTGTGTGTGTGCTATCGGCGTTAATGACACAAATTCGCTCAGAACACTCCGCTTCTAGGGTTTTTTGTGTGTGGGAAATATAATCGTCTCGAAGCGATCGTTGGGTGGAAATGCGATAACACTATTTCTATTTCGCAGTGAGCCCAGGTGTGCTGTGGTGGTGGTGGTGGTGGTGGTGGTGGTGGTATGATAACTGACGGTAGAAATAATTGTGAAATTAGAGGGAATTGAAAACGGATAGATCTGTACTAGAGAGAGAGAGAGAGAGAGAGAGAGAGAGAGAGAGAGAGAGAGAGAGAGAGAGAGAGAGAGAGAGAGAGAGAGAGAGAGAGAGAGAGAGAGAGAGAGAGAGAGAGAGAGAGAGAGAGAGAGAGAGAGAACCCTACAGACATACATACAGACTTAAAGAGACCAAGACAATCAGACAAACAAACAGACAGAGAGAGAGACAAACACAGAACTCATAAACCAACGCGCACACGCACACACACACACACACAGAGAGAGAGAGAGAGAGAGAGAGAGAGAGAGAGAGAGAGAGAGAGAGAGAGAGAGAGAGAGAGAGAGAGAGAGAGAGAGAGAGAGAGAGAGAGAGAGAGAGAGAGAACCCTTGCAAACCACCACACCATCCATCACCAAGCACAATAGAACTGGAAACAAGGAGATGATCTTTGGATTAAATGAAAAAAATAATAAATAAATAAAAACCTGAAGTCGAAGTACGAGACTCTGAAGGTATAAAAAAAAAAAGTAATAATAAACACGAGAGTAGAGGATTAAAAAGATTAATTCCATTGTTTCCTCCTTCCATGAAACAGGACGTGAAAAAAAATGTGAGAGAGAGAGAGAGAGAGAGAGAGAGAGAGAGAGAGAGAGAGAGAGAGAGAGAGAGAGAGAGAGAGAGAGAGAGAGAGAGAGATGATCATAACACAACACAACACTTTACCAATTACCCAAACTTCATGCAGGAAATCTGACGCGCATCACTCTTGCTGGCTCACCTGACGCCAAGATTTACCTGAGAGAAGCAGCGCCGCGGTGAGCAGGAACAGAAGTCTCACGTTATCCATGGCTACTCTTCAAGCAGGTGGAAGCAGAAAAAAAAAAAAGTTGGTAGGGGTAGAGGAGAAGGGGAGTGGGGTGCAGGTGTGTGTGGCAGGTATCTGGACGCTCAGGTAAAAAGCTCTCCACCTTGGGATAAA
>NC_059259.1:5708645-5711145 GCF_017591435.1 Portunus trituberculatus | reverse complement strand
TTCCACAAAGACGGCGGGTTAACCTCCTCACACACCTGCCTCTCTCCTCTTAATTAGGTTACCGATTCTTACACTTGCCCTTCCATACACACAATAAATTCTACCTTGCATCCTCTATCTTAATTCTCTCTCTCTCTCTCTCTCTCTCTCTCTCTCTCTCTCTCTCTCTCTCTCTCTCTCTCTCTCGTAGATCTGTTTTCTCTTCCCACTTTCCCTCTTCCTTCGTAAGTTCGTTTATATCTATGTTGTTCTTTCCATGTATTTTGCTCTCCCTCTTTCCATCCTTCCTTTAATTATTCTCCCCCGTTATTCTCCTCTCCTCTCTCCTCTCATCTCTTTCCAAGTATTCTGCTGCAGCATTTCAGCAGTAAACATTTCAAAAGTCTCTTTTTGGGATATGAGGCTTATGAGAATACATTTGACTATACAATGGATCGTATTTCTAAACCTTTCCTCGTACGTTTTATTATTTTTTTTTTCAAGTCTTTAGTGGAAGTCAAGTATTATAGTCTTCAAGCATGGTTTTGTGATTTTAGTGGAAGTTATCAGGTAGTCCGTGGAAGTTACTAAGGATTTACAAGGGTGTTTTCATTTCGTTGTTGGTAGTTAAGTAGACAATAGAGAATGTTATTGTGTTGTTTTTATTAGTACTTTTATGCTTCTGGCGACAGTTCAGCATGACAGATTGGATATTATTGTTTTTTTTTTTAAGTGTTTTTCTTAGTTTTGATAGGACGTCAGTAATTTCTAAGAGGAAGTGATTTTTAAGAACATTATTTGCTAATTTGGTGATAGTTTAACAATCTATAGGAAAAACATTCTGGGATTCTGAAGGATATTTTCATGAATCTCGTATTATTTGAAGGAACTAAAGTGCAAGTTATTATTTTGATTCTTTTCTATTCAGATTTCACTCTTTTTGGGAATAGTTCAGGTGTAGATACAAGTACAAGTAATTCTCATGATGTTTAAATGATAGTCCTTGTGGCAGTCTCAGAAGCTGTGGAGAAAATTACGGAGGGTTTTCAAGAGTGCATATAAAGTATTGGTAACAGTTATTTAGCCTGTAATGGAGATTGTAATGCTATGTGAAGGAAATTTTCTTGAGTCTAATTTTCAAGGGTGCATTTATAGTATTAGTAACAGTTGCTTAGCCTGTAATGGAGATTGTAATGCTCTGTGATGGAGGTTTTCATGAGTCTAGAGATAGCTGGCCATAAATTAATTTACTGATGTTTTCAAAAGTTAAGGATTTTTTTAGAATGTGTTTTTTTTATGATTTTAGTAATAGTTTAATAACATCGAATGAAAGTTACCGTAGTTTTCAAGAGTGCTTCCATAATTCTAGCGATAAAAAGCTATAAAAGTGTTTTCAAGGATTTTTTCACGGTCTTAATAATAGTTTAACAGCCTCAAGTATAAGGTACCGTATTTTTCAAGGATGCTTTAAAAAATCTAGTGATATTTAAAATTTTGTGAAAGATATAAAGTTTGCTAAGATATATTTCCTTGGTATTGGTGGTAGTTTAACCCTTTCAGTACCATGACGCGTTTTAGCATTTACTTTGCTTACTATCAAGATATTTTATACAGTTTCAGAATCTTAAGTGAGGATAAAACATAGTAAATAATCTAGCTATTAATCTTGTGACCTCCATAGACCCTTCCTAATGTCAATAAAAATCGTGTCTCACACCCAAAAATCATGATAAAAATGCACTCCAGCACAGAAAGGATTAATAGTAGCTGAACAGTCGCAAGTAAAAACTATTATAATTTTTCAAGAATCCTTTCATAAATCAAGTGATAATTTAAGATTTTGTGAAGGATATAAAGTTAGATAAGGTATATTTACTTCTATTGGTGGTAGTTCAACAGGTATTCTACATAAAATAAATGGGAATCACACGGGAAAGCGAGGAAAACAACTCTATTGATCTCTGTGGCGTTTATAAATAGTCACAACGGAGAGAAAAATAACATATATTTATTTCTGTGGCGTTTATAAATAGTCAAAACAGAAAAAAAATAATAATCTAGTGTTTACAAATAATCACAATAAAAAAAAAACATTGATCTTTGTGGCGTTTAAAAATAGTCAGAATGAAGAGAAAACTACACATAAAAGACACATGTTGCATCAAATTTTGTTTACTAGAAAATGCACTGGCGAGGATTCAAAGATGTGGATTTACTTGCCGTGCCTTCGCTTTTCTTTGCAATTAGGACGAGAAACCAGTCAAAACATTTCCAGCACTGAATTCTGCCGACTGGAAAAAAAAAAAAAAACTTATCAAATTAAAACTCAGGCACGGAATTGATTTTACGTATGAATTTCGATACTAATACGAGTCCCGATATGCTGCAAAAATCACACGCTCAATGGAATCACAACTTTCATCCCAGCACTGAACCGAACCCCGTAAAAAAAAAAGAGGAACAAAAAAAAAAAATGTATATGATAAGGAGAAGTGTAGAAAAAGATAGAGAAAAATTATCA
>NC_059259.1:5688645-5703645 GCF_017591435.1 Portunus trituberculatus | reverse complement strand
CTCTCTCTCTCTCTCTCTCTCCCTTTCTCTTATTTATCCTCCTCCTCCTCCTCCTCCTCCTCCTTCTCCTTCATCCCTCCATTTCCGCACTCACTCTTTCCTCCTTCTTTCACCTTTTTTCCTCCCTCCCTCTGCCTCCCACTTTTAAATCCTGTTCTTTACAAATATTCTTGCGTGTAATCTTGCAATCTATTACCTTCCTTTCTCTCTCTCCATCCATCCTTCCTCCATTCCTCCATGTCTCTAACTTTTCTCTCCCTATATCCATCGCTCTTGCTCTTGATCCCATCCTCTCTCTCTCTCTCTCTCTCTCTCTCTCTCTCTCTCTCTCTCTCTCTCTCTCTCTCTCTCTCCATTTATTCCTTCCTACGTCTATTCCCTCTTTCTCTTTCACTTTCATTCTATCTCTCCCATGCAATCATCCCTCTCTTCATCTCCCACGATCGAAACATTCCTCTTCCTCTCTCTCTCTCTCTCTCTCTCTCTCTCTCTCTCTCTCTCAGCAACAAGCACGTAAATGCCGTCTTGTACAATAATGGCAGCAAAGTTCAGAAAATTGCATAAAATTGGTCTAAGAGCGGTGACCCTTTCCATTGATAGCGCCAGTGTGTGTTCCCTTACGAAGTCCCTGATGGCTGGCCTGGGACATGTAAAGGGGAGCCAGATAACCTCTCCAATCAACTGGCATTTACTCTAAGAGGCGTTTACACTCAGTGAAGATTATTATACTTGTTGGTGGTAGCTTTGTGTGCCTCTGGGTGCACATAATCTGATGGGTTTTTCTTTTATTTTTGGTGTATGTCTTTGAATGGTGTTTGGAAGATTAGTATGCATGTGGGTTGATAGTTTTAGTGTTTATGGATGTTTGGGTTGTGGTTTGTGGTGTAAGTTTGCTGTTTTTCGTTTGTTTTCAATGATTTGGTGGGTTGATAAAAATATAAGGTGTGTTTTAACTCTTCAATTGCTGTTTGAAAGATTACTTACTATGCATGTGGTTGATACTTCGCGTGTCTATGGATGTTTGGATTTGATGTGTAGTGTAAATTTGCTGTGTTTTCGTTTGTGCATGGTGTGTTAATGGATTTATAGAAATGTTTGGCATATATTCACTCTTTGATTGGTGTTTGGAAGATTATTGGGCATGTGAGAAGTAGTTTTAGTATCTATGGTGTGTTTTGGTTTTTGTGTCTAGAATGACTGTGTTTTTTGTTTGTCTAAAATGTGTTGGATTTTTATAATTGTTTTGGTGTGTATTAACTTTGACAGGTGTTTAGAGGATTACTATGTATGTGGCAGCTAGTTTGAGTGTTTCTGGATGTTTGGTATGAATTTCCTGTTTTCGTTTGTTTCTAATATTTTGATGGGTTTGTAGAAATGTCAGGTGTGTATTAACTCCTTGACTGGTGTTTGGAAGATTAATGCGCATGTGGTTGATACTTCGAGTGTCTCTGGAGGTTTGGTTCTGATGAGTGGTATTAATTTGTTATTTTCGTTTGTTTTTGATGTGTTGGTGGGTTTATAAAATATCAAGTGAATTATAACTCTATGGCTGTTATTTTGTGCAATTTTCCTTAATTCCTTTGCTTGTTCTGTAGTCATCTCCAATCTTTAAACTCATAGAAGTTGCAAAAGCTATTCTGTTCAATCAGCTTCCATTTTTATACATGCTTATAAAAATTTCATGTAACTTTTGGTGCTGTTAATATTTTAGTATCGCAGTGAAAGGTTGATCAAAGTTACGAGTAGAGGGAAAAAGAGAGAGGGACAGCGTATATCGCACTCTTGTTATTTAGTCCTTTTTTATGTAAGAGGGGAGCTGGACTAGGGGAGCAAAATGGAAGTATGAAAATAAAAAATAAATAAAAGGTTGACTAAAGTGTCAATCGCCGAAAAAAATAAATAAACTATGATACAAAGTTAGAAATTGTCTTGGAACCTCACACCAAATACAGAAGCGAGGGAATTACTAAATTAACAAAAAAAAAAAAATAAATTAAAGACTGACCAAAGTATTTAACTCTTGCATTAGGGAGATGGACAGAATACCGGTGAGAGAAAACAGAAAGACTTGAGCAGACAGAAGAACCTTTGCCAACATTTAGGAAATTTTTTCTTTTTTTAATTATATCGCGTGGGGTTTTCACGGGAATTTATGGGCAAAAAGGGGTTAGTTTTTGGTATCTCCTATCTCAAAGCCCACCCGCTATGAAACCGTTGCCGCGAGTGAGGAAGCCCAACCTAAACTCAGGCCGTGGACAGGATTCGAACCCGTGCGCTTGGAGACCCCTCGGACCCCAAAGCACGCATGGTTCCACTGTACCACGACGGCCCCCAATTTTTGAGGTAAATAGATACTTTAATTTGAGAGATTAACAAATGTGTCTTTCCTTTCCACAAACTATTTAAGAAGCTCAGTGTCCAAAATTTTGTAAACGTATGTGTGTGTGTGTGTGTGTGTGTATATATATATATATATATATATATATATATATATATATATATATATATATATATATATATATATATATATATATATATATATATATATATATATAATGTATAAAGAAAAATATAGAAGTGTGAGTGAGTACAAGAATGGAAAAGTTAATATTTTGTTCAGTTTAACTCTTGTAAAAGAAGAAAGAACTGATGGAACTGATGAAACGAGAGAGAGAGAGAGAGAGAGAGAGAGAGAGAGAGAGAGAGAGAGAGAGAGAGAGAGAGAGAGAGAGAGAGAGAGAGAGAGAGAGAGAGAGAGAGAGAGAGAGAGAGAGAGAGAGAGAGAGAGAGAGGCAAGCAGTGTATAATGACGTTTGAATGTATAATAACGCTAATATAATCAACTAAATATGATAATGGGTAACAATATGCTTTAAAATTAACAACAACAATTCAAATGAGAATATATTTTTACCGGGTCTTTGGAGGGCGAATGAAAGTAAGAGTTTAGAAGGAAATGCAGCAAAGGGAGAGGTTTGTAAATTAGACAGGAATGAAGTGAGGTTAAAGTTGGATCAGTTTTCAAGAGACTGGAATGACGGTGAAGCGGTAGAGAGACAAGTCAGAAATAGAAAGAAATATACATCCTGACATAGTTTTGTTTATAGAAGAAGAGTTATGAGAGTATGAGTAGAAAGATACTGGAAAAAAAAATGAAAATTAGGTGTACTTTAAAAAAAATAAAGATAAATTGAAGTCTAAGTATATCCTTTTTTATTGATGAAAGAAAAGAAGAGAGGAAGGAAAGAAGGAAGAGGGAGAGAGAAGAATGGAAACAAAGAAGGAAGGGAAGGAATACAAGAAGAGTGACGAGAGTGTGACTAGAAAAACTGTAAAAATATGAAAATTTGGTGTTTTTTTACATACTAAGATACTGGAGTGACGGTGAAGCGGTAGGGAGAACTGTCAGAAATAGAAAAAAACTTACATCCTGACAGTTTTTTTTTTTTATTATACAAGAAGAATTATGAGAGTATGAGTAGAAAAAACTGTAAAAAGGTGAAAATTTGGTGTTCTTTACATACCAAGATTTATGACAGTAGGAGAAAACAGAAGAAATTGATAACTTTTTCTTTAATATTGCAAGTCTTAAGAAAGTAGGAGGATGAAATAGAAAAAAAAATGAAAGTTTGCTTTTTTAATATTGGCTTAATTTGTTTTCTACAATTGAGTTAAAAATTAAAAAAGGATAAACAATACAAAAAATCTAATTCAGCATTCTTTTTTTTTTTTTGTTAAGAAAATATCCAGTATTGATGAAAGTGATGAAGAGACAAAACGAGAAAATATGCAAGATAAAAAATTACAACACCTTCAACACATTGCAACACAGAAGTAACTAAGAGTAAAAAATCTGATTAATAAAAGACTAACGCATTCATCAACACTAAAAATAAAACAAAAAACACTTAAAATAAAAAAAATATATAGTCCCTTGCATTTTAAACATACCTAAAGAAAAACAGAGAGAGAGAGAGAGAGAGAGAGAGAGAGAGAGAGAGAGAGAGAGAGAGAGAGAGAGAGAGAGAGAGAGAGAGAGAGAGAGAGAGAGAGAGAGAGAGAGAGAGAGAATGGTAGAAATTAGGGATATGTGACAAAAAACGGTGAAAAATGTAGTTTTTTCGAATATTGCAATAGCTTGTCAAGTAACGTGGATCGAGTGACGTAAGTGGAAAGGTTAGCTCGGTCACCTTTACCTGCGCGGTTGTGTAAGGCTCCGAGGACAGATTGTGACACCTCCCCGGGGCGATGCTCGGTGGTGTGGGCTGGGAACGATAAAGCTGGTGGTGGTGGTGGTAGTGGTGGTAATAGTGATGGTTGTAGTGATGGTGGTTGTGGTGGTGGTAATGGTAGTAATGGAATTATTATTATTATTATCATTATTATTATTATTATTATAATTATTATTATAATTGTTATTATTATTATTATTATTATTATTATTAGTAGTAGTAGTAGTAGTAGTAGTAGTAGTAATTTATCCCCAACGAGGATTAAGAGCACAAGTTATAATCTGGACCAGTTCTGGTCTTGACCAGTTGAGGGGATGCTGTGAACTCACCATTAAAACTTGTTGTGAACTCGTTGAAGGTCTCCCTTCGTGTCTCACAACTCAAGGGGACAGTCACAGCCTGCCCTCTGAAGACAACTCTCCTTTACACAAAACTACATGCATTTAGAAATGGCGACTTCAACACCAGCCTAGGAGTCCCCTCCTGGGGAAGGGACCAGAAATGTCTCCACGTCGGACTGCTCTCTCGATATCGACCATAAAAGTCTTGACACCTTCCTCAACTTTTTCTTCATTAACTTCTGCAACATTTGAGATCTTAGATCTAATTTTCATTTTGTGAAACACCACCTCTCCTCTACTAAACCTCTTCTTTTCCTCACCGAAACACAGCTGTCTCAGCCAACTGACACTAGCTATTTTCTGTTCCCTTCTACTTTTCTATCCTCTTTTTCTTTCCAAAGCTGGATGTTACGTCTATGTGCGTTGCGCAACGGCTTGACTTGCTCTCCTGCCCACATTCTGGAATCTTCAGTTTTTTCTTCGATCTGGCTTCAACTCTAAAGTTACTCTTCTAACTTCAAGAATTTCCTTAAATATTCAACTTAAGTGGAGCACACTCACCCTCTATCCTTACGCGGAGATCTCCATCCTTGGAGATTTCAATGTTCACCACCAGCTTTGGCCTTTCTCTCCCTTCACTGACCATCCTGGTGAACTAGTCTTCAAATTTGCATCATCCATGATCTAAAGGAATTGATGGAACACCCTACTCGTATTTCTGATCGTCTTGGAGAAACGCCCAACATTCTTGATCTTTTCCTTACCTCCAGCTGTTACCCTATCTTCTCCGGTGGGCTCCTCCAATTACAATCTTATATCTGTATCTTGTCCTATTTCACTAATCCCTCCTCAAGATCACCCAAAGCGAAGATACCTCTGGCGCCTTGAAGGCCTCTGCCAGTTCGGGGGACCTGAGGAGGTATTATGCTAATTTTCCCAGGAATGAGGTTTCAAGACATATATCCCTCTTTTTGGCTAATTCTTTCGGACCAGCAAGGGGACTGGCATATAAGTGGGCCTTTATTTTTCGATTTATGTTGCCCTTAGCCAGCTTTTCCCTCCTACATAAAAAAAAATAAATAAAACAAGTATGAACACGGGTTTAAAATAAGAACACGAACAACCAGTAGTAGTAGTAGTAGTAGTAGTAGTAGTAGTAGTAGTAGTGGTGGTGGTGGTGGTGGTGGTGGTGGTGGTGGTGGTGGTGGTGATAATGCTAATGGCAATGATAACAATAGTAATAATAATAATGAGAACAATAATAACTATAATAACAAAAATGATAATAAAAATACTACTACTACTACTACTACTACTACTAATAATAATAATAATAATAATAATATCAATAATAATAATAACAACAATAACAAAAATAATAATAAAGAAATAAAATGATTTCTTCTTACTAATATAACCGCACTACTTGGACAAGTTACACCTCTCTCTCTCTCTCTCTCTCTCTCTCTCTCTCTCTCTCTCTCTCTCTCTCTCTCTCTCTCTCTCTCTCTCTCTCTCTGCAGACAAGCCCTTTAAATTTCTCGAATATGTACGACCAGAGGTTTCTTTTGCAAGCTTTTATGTGAAATTATCGCGGGATTGCTTTCAACTTAACTAGAAGGAAGGCTCAGCGCTCTCACTCTCTTTCTCTCTCTCTCTCTCTCTCTCTCTCTCTCTCTCTCTCGTGTATGATTTTCCTTTTCATTCTAAATACCAAAAAAAAAAAAATACTGTATTGCTGAACCTTTGAACTGTCTGTGTGTGTGTGTGTGTGTGTGTGTGTGTGTGTGTGTGTGTGTGTGTGTGTGTGTGTGTGTGTGTGTGTGTGTGTGTGTGTGCGCGCGCTCCAGTTGTTTCTGAAATGATACATGACACCCTGGAGATAGGAGAAATCGTGACAAGGAGGAGGAGGAGGAGGAGGAGGAGGAGGAGGAGGAGGAGGAGGAGGAAAAATAGGAGGAAGAAAAATATTACGACTCAGGGGAAGAGGAAGAAAGAGAAGAATACGATGAAGCAAAATGTTTTAATAAAAAATAGAGATGGAAGAAGAAGAAGAAGAAGAAGAAGAAGAAGAAGAAGAAGAAGAAGAAGAAGAAGAAGAAGAAGAAGAAGAAGAAGAAGAAGAAGAAGAAGAAGAAGAAGAAGAAGAAGAAGAAGAAGAAGAAGAAGAAGAAGAAGAAGAAGAAGAAGAAGAAGAAGAAGAAGAACAAGAAGAAGAAGAAGAAGAAGAAGAAGAAGAAGAAGAAGAAGAAGAAGAAGAAGAAGAAGAAGAAGACCAATGGCTCGTGAATCAGGGTTAATTAATCTGAAGAAAAAAAAATGTAAAAATAAAACTTCACTTTCAACTTTTGCTTCCTTCATGACAACAAATATCTGTGAATGTTTTATGAGAGAGAGAGAGAGAGAGAGAGAGAGAGAGAGAGAGAGAGAGAGAGAGAGAGAGAGAGAGAGAGAGAGAGAGAGAGAGAGAGAGAGAGAGAGAGAGAGAGAGAGAGAGAGAGAGAGAGAGAGAGAGAGAGAGAGAGAGCATAGTGTTTCCTTTTCTTCATTAGTCAAGCGAGAGGTGTTACCATTTCAGTGTGACTTTCAAGCTAATGCACAAATGCGGTCGCTTATGTCTTATTTCTCCTTCCATTTGCCTCTCCCAGCGGCGCGGCGTCTTGTGAGTGTGTCGCCGTGTTCTCTCCCTACTCAAGGTTTCTCTCTCGTCAGCAAAATTATCCTGGTTTGGTGACTCGCGTGTGTGTTTAAGGCGGCTCTTCTCTCAGTTATATTGTTATCGAATGCTACAAAAATTCTTCACTGGGTTTACAAACGTTGATTTATTTAAGTGGTATTATGGAATCTCTGGTAAAAATAAGATACTAGTGAAATGACTGTTTTCAATGGTTATGAAGATTATCTAATTAGGTTTTCAAGGATCGTTTTTCAAGGATATTGAATTATGTTTTGAAGTATCGCTTTTTTTCTCGTAGTGGTATTATGGAAACATTTGGTTTAAAAAAATATGAGAAATTATCGTTTTCAAATGTTACGAGGATATCTAATAAGGTGTTCAAGGCTCAATTTACCTACAAGTGAGATTTTGAAACCACTCTTGCAACAATACACTTGAAAATTGTTTAGAAATAAGAGGACTAGTCAGATTTTCATAGGTTCTTTTTCTATTGGTGATGAAAATATCTTATGTAAATATCTCTGGGATTATGAAGCAACTCCTGATGAATAAGTTTAGCATTGTCAGATCCTTAACCTTTTTCAGTATTAGGACGTCTTTTAATATTAATTCTGCTTACTATCTGGAGATTTTAAACAACTTCAGAGGCTTATGTGGGGATTAAACTAGTGAGGACTGTGGCCATAACTCTTCTGACCTTCATAGACCCTTCCTAATGTACATAAAAATCGTCTAATCATAAATAAAATGCGTCCCAGTACTGAAGGGGTTAATCGGTTTTCGTGAGTCTTATTTTTCTAATGACGATGCGAAAGGCTTTGCAAACTTTCACTGGAATTATAAAAACACTCTTGAGAAATGATTGCACTAGAAAAATAATTAGAAATTCAAGTACATTTTTCAAGCATTTCCCAAACATTTCCAAACATTTCACAAACATTTTCCAAACATCCCCAAACATTTCCAAACACTTCTCAAAATTTCCCAAACATGTTGAACTCTCACTAGAATCATGAAAGCAACCACAAATGTGTTAAAGAATACAAGTTTGCGTCGTGTTGTCATGTGTCCTTAAGCGCGAGTCTTTCTCTTGTTTATGAAGGAAAATAATTTATAAACTCTTACTTTTTTCATTTCATGCTGCCCTTGACCGGTTTTCACCTCTTACATGAAAAAAAAAAAGAAAACTACAACTGTGAAATTCACCTTGAAAACAATTCAGAACGTTCATGAACACGATTCTACGTTAAATTCCCGTGAGTTTTTTTTCGTATTTATTATGGAAAATCGTTTAAACTCACTGAAAACATGAAAGCGGCAATAACAAATAATATTCTGTAATAGATAAGATGGGAGGTTAACGATCCGAGCCTTAATTGAGTTCATGCAGGGATTTTTTCTGACCGATGATGCATAAAAGCTAATTAATCCATCGCTGGGATTATGAAAACACTTTGTGGACTTCTATGAAAATCTTGTTAAAATTCAGTCATGGTGAAATAATAGCTTTAGTTGGGATTTTATGGATATTTTTGTCACGCAATGTAAACTTGTCAAAATCATTTAGAATATAACGATGCCATTTAAAAGAATTGGATAAATGATGGAAAATAAAACAACTAAGTGTTCTGGAAAGGAAGTTGATTCTTACAAGTTCTTTTCTCATATTTTGATGTGAACTAATACTTAAAGTCTCTCTAAAATCATGAGGACACACAGGATGACTAGAAATAATCTCCAAGAATGTTTGTTAGAAAGATACACGAAATTTGAAAGAATACAAGCTTCAGATGTTTTCTCTTTCGCTCATATAACGCTTATTTCTTGTTAAATCTTCACTTGAAACTTGAAAATACAATGGAAAACCCAAATAAATTGCAAGAGAGTTTGCCAGACATAAAATAAGACAAAACGTTGAGGAGGAGAAGCTTTAGTCAAGTTACCATGGATCTTTCTACCACTGATGGTAGAAAATACTTGACAAAAAAAAAAAAAGTGAAAACATCCTTGGAAACATCAAATTACGCTAGACGATGTTAAAAATAGTGAAAAAACAACATACAAACATACACACACACAGAGAGAGAGAGAGAGAGAGAATTTACGTATTAAATTACCACACACTCCTCCTTCCCTTCACCCTGTTCGCTTGAGGCAGAGTAATAAAAGAACACAACTGATGAGAACGACGCGTTTTCTCAAAGACAAGTCGCGTGGGAGTGAAGAGATTGGTGGTGACGTCATTCGAGTCTCAGCCACGCGTCCTCAGGCTATACGCTGCCTACATTCACAGAGGCATAAGGACTTTGCGCCAGAGGTAAGGTTATACTTAGAACACATTGGCCCTAAGCTGTCTTTATACTCGTGTTGGTTTGTAGTAAAGGGAGCGTGTGAATCCACCAGCAATGAAATAATGAGAGATCAGGTATTTTGTATAGTTTTCTCTCCCTTGTTCTCTTCACTGTCTTAACCGCTTCGTTACGGGGACGCATTTTTACATTGATTTTTATGTAAGATTTGACGATATTATTGACATTACGAAGCGTCCATGGAGTTCAGAATGTTGATGGTCCAGTCTATACTAATCCCCCACATAAGTTTCTGCAGCTTTATAAAGTTACCAAATAGTAAGCAGAATGAATATGGAGACATGTCATGGTACTGAAGGGGCCAATGCAATCAGTGTTCTCAGTATTGCATTCTTTTTCTTAGTTAACTCTCCTTTCTGCATTTCTGTTTGTCCTTTAATATTGACTATAGGGAGATTTCAGGACACTACACAAATAATACTTTACTGAAAATGTCGATATTATTTTAGGAAGCTGCATCCTCACTTGGTATTCTTTGCTTTTCGTTTCTTTTGTTGATGGAGGCAGTTTTTAGAACATTCTATATATTTTGAGTAATATATTTTTTTTTGACTATGGAATAACGAAGACTTTCTTTTACCTTCCATCATTTTACTTGCTGCTCTTGACCAAAAAAAAAAATAAAAAAAAAAAAAAAAAAAACTCTATAACAACTATCCCCTTCATTAAACCTCTCTTAATCCCTTTTCTTATTCATAAACACCCCAAAAAACACGAAAAAATACCACTAGAACGCCTTGCACTGAAAACCCGAGAACGTGAAACAAGAAGTAGTATTCAGGTGAACTCAGTCAACAGCAACGCATAAAGGAAAGAGTAGTGTAACGTGAAGAACTCAACAGACACCCGTAGTATTCTTCAGTGATCACGGCCAGACTGACTCCTGCCTGCCCTGGTCTGAATACTGATGGAGGCCGTTCAAAGGCTGGCTGGTGCTGGAAGGGAGGGATATGATGTTGAGATTTGTGTGTTTTGTATATTGAGTGGTTTTTGTGGTTTGATAGAGGTATTTTCGTTGTGTGTGTGTGTGTGTGTGTGTGTGTGTGTGTGTGTGTGTGTGTGTGTGTGTGTGTGTGTGTGTGTGTGTGTGTGTGTGTGTGTGTGTGTGTGTGTGTTTGATTTTGTCTTTTTCTGTCGTGTTCATTTATGCATTCACTATTCTGTATCCGTCTCTGCATGGCTGTCTCTCCCTCAACCCTTAACCCTTAACTCCTGTCCTCTCTCTCTCTCTCTCTCTCTCTCTCTCTCTCTCTCTCTCTCTCTCTCTCTCTCTCTCTCCTGCTTGTACAAGAGGTGATTTTTTCTAGCAAACAACGCTTTCTTTGACAGACAATACTATTTTTACGAGCAGTGTTCTCTTTTACACATGACGATTATATTTCAAAGAATCCATTCATTTTACAAGCGATATATTTTTTGGCCCTGTAACAAACTTCAATTTCTTTCACTGGCTCCAATTGATTTTTCACAGGAGATAAACCCTTTTTACAAACGACGATCTGCTCTCTCTCTCTCTCTCTCTCTTTCTCTCTCTGCATTTATTTCTTGCCTCCGCCACATCTGTGATCCGTTACTCCCCTACCAAACCCACAAAACCACACAAAAATAGCCTCTTTTTTTTTTTCTCCCCAGCACATAAAAAAAAGGGCAAAAGGTTAGATATTAAAAAGAATAAAAAGTCAAGAAATTTTTCCTCACTATTGTTCTTTTATTTTCCGCAGTTTTCATTGACGATGTACGGAACAATGGTGGTTTGTTGTTTTTATTTAGATTTTTTTAGAATATTTGCTATGTACTATTATATATATTCTCTCTCTCTCTCTCTCTCTCTCTCTCTCTCTCTGGTATTTGGTGTAATGTGTAAATAATTCAATACCGTATTATTTTTTATACCATGTGGGCTTTTCACGGGAATTTCTGGGCTAAAGGAGCTATTTTTTGTGGTACCTCCTATTTCAAAGGCCACCCGCTAGGAAACAGTTGCCCCGAGTGAGGAAGCCCAACCTACACTCGGACCATGGACAGGATTCGAACCCGTGCGCTTGGAGACCCCTCGGACCCCAAAGCACGCATGGTTCCACTGTACCACGGCGGAGCTAACTCTCTCTCAGATGCATAAAAAAAATCATAACGAAAAGAAAAAAAAAAGAAATAAAAGAAATGCAAGTAATTCTCTATCACCTAAATTGAATAAATGATTGAAATGTGGCAATTCAAGAGAAAGACAAAAAATAAAGAAAAGGTGAAAATAATTAAAATCTCTACAAAGAAACGGAAAGAACAAGAAAAAATAAAACCAGAACTGGAGAAGGCAAAAAGGAACAACGAATGATAACTGCATAAAATGATGAAAAAAGTGAAAAAGATAATAAAAGAGAGAGAGAGAGAGAGAGAGAGAGAGAGAGAGAGAGAGAGAGAGAGAGAGAGAGAGAGAGAGAGAGAGAGAGAGAGAGAGAGAGAGAGAGACGACGGCGACGCGATCCATATAAACATGTGAATAAAGAAAGTGTGTGTGTGTGTGTGTGTGTGTGTGTGTGTGTGTGTGTGTGTGTGTGTGTGTGTGTGTGTGTGTGTGTGTGTGTGTGTGTGTGTGTGTGTGTGTGTGTGTGTGTGTGAATCTCTCCCACAGGCGTTTTCTTGCATTCATCCTCCTTACTGCACTCCAGACACTATAAAACACACACACACACACACACACACACACACAGGCTTACCTTCCTTTCACCAGCCGCCTTGCCTTTCCACTGGGCTTACTGTTTCACTCACAATTACGTCCCTTTGAAGCGCCCGAGTCACACACAGCTGGAAAATACAGGAAAACATTGAGCTGTATGGGTAGCGGCGAAGTCGGTGGTGGTGGTGGTGGTGGTGGTGGTGGTGGTGGTGGTGAATAAAATAAACCAATGAGAAGGAAGGGAAAGACCACAAGAAAAGGAGGAGGAGGAGGAGGAGGAGGAGGAGGAGGAGGAGGAGGAGGAGGAGGAGGAGGAGGAGGAGGAGGAGGAGAAAAGCGAGTAGAATAAAGATGGCGATCAAATAAAAAGATGAGAGGAAGAAGAAAGCAGAATACTACGAGAAAACGAGAAGGAGGAGGAGGAGGAGGAGGAGGAGGAGGAGGAGGAGGAGGAGGAGGAGGAGGAGAAGGAGGAGGAGGAGGAGGAAGATGAAGAGGAGAAGAGAATTGAGTTGATAGGAAGTCTTCAGATGACGTGAAAGCGAAAGAGAAATAAAAGAGAAAGAATCCAAATTTGTGAAGCAGGGAGATGAGAGACAGAGCAATAAAGGAGAAGAGGAGGAGGAGGAGGAGGAAGAGGAGGGGAAAGAAAACGAAGTGAAGGTAGAAGGAGAAAGGAAGGATAAGAAAAGAAGAGGTGGAGAGTGAGGGGGAAAACCTCTTACTGCCTCTTACTTTTTGTTTCTTTCCTTTGTCATCTTATGGACAGAGAAAAACAAAATAAATAAAAAAATTGTTTCACGCCAAAACCATTCACTGAGAGAGAGAGAGAGAGAGAGAGAGAGAGAGAGAGAGAGAGAGAGAGAGAGAGAGAGAGAGAGAGAGCATAAATCCCCTCTCTTTTCTCTCTCTCATCCTTAGCCTTTAAAACTATCTCTCTTTATGACTCTCTCTCTCTCTCTCTCTCTCTCTCTGACCTGTGCATCATATCCTCGCATCAGTAAATTCCAACATTGGTATTTCAACATTTTACGAGTACACCACCACCACCACCATCTGCACGTAAGAGGTAGTAGTAGTAGTAGCCGAAGAGATAATTACTCCCAGTGAGGTCTAATAGCACTGGTTCAGGAAGTGCAGTAAACTTATCATTACCCTCTTCAGTACCGTGACACGTTTTCATATCTCCTCTACAAACTATATGGTGATTTGACACAGCTTCAGAAACTTATGTGGGGACTGAGATAGTGAAGACTCTAGCCATTAATCATCTGATCTCCATAAACTCACTAGCGTCAATATAACAGTCTAATCATGCACAAATCTCAAGGTAAAAATGCGTCCCAGTACTGTGACCTCAGTGAACGTTACCCTTTACGTCTCACAACACAATAACAATCACAGTCTTCCCTCTAAAGACATCTCTCTTCCTCCACACAACACTACATGCATCTAACCTCACTGCATATCAATTTCAGTTTCGACTCGACAAACCATGCCTGACATATTTATTGATTGTGAGTCTGCTTGTATTCCTTAAAAATGGCAATAAGGAGGAGGAGGAGGAGGAGGAGGAGGAGGAGGAGGAGGAGGAGGAGGAGGAGGAAGGAAGGAAGAGAAAGACGAGAAGAAGGAAAAAGGAGGAGAAAGGAGGAGGAGGAAGAAGAGATAGGAGGAGGAGAAGGAGGAGGACTAGAATAAAGCAGGAGAAAGAGGAGGGAGAGGAGGAGGAAGAGGAAGAGAAGAAAGAAAGAGGAGAAAAAGGAGGAGGAGGACGAGGAGGAGGCGGAGAAATAACAATAAACTTTACTCACTCACTCACTCACTCACTCACTAACCACACATATATCCACGCAATATTTAGAAATGGTAAAAAATAGATGACTCCTATACCAGCCTCTGAGCCTCCTTCGGTCTATACTTCTATTGAACGTGTTTGGGAACTGGTACACAGTGGGCCTATTTTTTTTTTTTTTGTCATAATTTTTGATGCCCTTACTCGGTTTTGCCTTTTTATAGACTACAAACACCACCACCACCTACACCACTACTACTACTACCTCCACCAACACCATCACTACCACAACCACCATCACAACTACCACCTCCTCCTCCAAATCTACCACCACCACCACCACCGCCTCCACCAGATATACCACCACCACCACCACCACCACCACAATAAAGAAAGAGAATATAAGGTCAGAATTACTCAGTATCCAATAGTTTTATCTGTGTGTGTGTGTGTGTGTGTGTGTGTGTGTGTGTGTGTGTGTGTGTGTGTGTGTGTGTGTGTGTGTGTGTGTGTGTATCTTTGTCTGTCTGTATGTATGTCTGTATGCGCAAGGAATTCCTGACATTTATTACAATTTACTTTTTCTGATGCTTTTATGGAATGCATTTTGATGTCTGAAATTCCACTAACTCCATTTCACCATCCTCCACCACCACCACCACCACCACCACCACCACCACCAGTATTGACGTGAACCCAACTAGAGATAAAAAAAAAATAAAAATAAAGGTGAAAATTCAAATAATACACAAGGATTGCCACGCTCTAATCTTCCTTCTCGCCAAATAAAAAGAGCTATTAAAAAAAAGCCTCCAGTGCGTCCTTCAATATGAAAAGACGCGAGATTTTTTTTTTTTTTTTTTTGTGTATCCCGTGAAGAAAAAATGAATAGAACTGTTAATGAATGGTCTT
>NC_059259.1:5651145-5683645 GCF_017591435.1 Portunus trituberculatus | reverse complement strand
AATAGGAAGAGGAGGAGGAGGAGAAGGAGGACGAGGACAAGGAGTAAGAAATAGAAAGAGGACTTCAGCAAAAATGATAACAGTGACAAGAATAAAGATAAGATGGAAACTGAGAAGATGGAAGAGAAGAATGAAGAAGTCAAGGACGAAGAGGAGGAGGAGGAGGAGGAGAAAGAGGAATATGAATAATAAGTAACGGAATGTTTATTGGCTTATGAAGTTCGTGAGAGGAGCTCTATGTATCTTTACTGCCACAGTGAGACCTGAATGTAAAAGAAAGAAGGCTCCTCCCCACCCACCAACCCACCACACACAAACACACACACACACACACACTGGGGAGAATAACACTTTAATAAATATTTGAGGAACATTTTTAACCCAGATGGAAATACTAGACGAGGATATAAGTGTTTTTTTCAAAATTTACCTTCTTCTAATAATAATAGATAAAAAAATAATTGTTTAATGAATGTAATGTGTAATAATGAATGAAAATAAGAAAAGTGAAGAATAAACAAAACAATGATTACTGAAGAGCATTTATACTTAGAAATGAGGAATAAAATGTAATGATAGAGACCAAAGCATTGAATGTAATGGTTAATATGTAGTAGAAAGAAGATATAACGTAACTAATAAGATAAGAAATAATAACCATGATATAAGTACTAATACCACTCAATATATAAGAAAAAAAAACGATCCCACAGCTCAGACGAATAAAACAACACACTAAACACACAAAACACAAAATTAAAGACAACATGTAAAACAAAAAGCCTCAAAACACAATAAAGTCACACAATCTAACTAAACAACATCATAAACAGCAATCTCCGTGACGTGAGCGATCTGTCAGTGACCTGGAAGGCTTACAAACTCCTCACAACCACATGAGATAAGAAAACACCACGACTCCATTTGTTAGCGTGTTTTGGGTCAGCGGAGACGCGAGGCCTTTGAGACACGGCGCTGTATTGCTTCAGAGGGCAAAGAACCCGAGTGATGGCTGATGTCAAACTTCTTAAACATTTTCACGACTTGTATCATGTCTCTTGCTTGTCTTGGCTCCAGTCGGCTCTTTGGCTCTTTGGACTTGAGATGAGGCGTAAGATGAGAAGCAGCGACAGGAGGTGCAGACAGGGTGGTGGAGGAGCGGTGGCAGGGTTAGCAAAGGCGGACGAGTTGCAAGGAGGTAATATTAGAGGTGGATAAAAGAAGCAGTCTTAAATTAGCAGATAACAAGACACCTTTAGCGAGGTTACCTAACACAGCTGACATTCCACATACTTACTTCCCTCGCTCATCGCCTATAACTAACCAGCTCACCTGAACACACCTGAACAAACTAACTCACTACGGAATCTACATAAAAACAGGAAACTCGACTTAACATTCCACCGGGGACCACAGCCACTCCCCCGTCACGCACCCGCCCCGCCGCCCGACCCAGACACAGCGGCGGTAGGGTGAAATTAGAAAACATATATGTAAATTCTCGCCGCATCAGGTGGGAGGATTGCAAGGGAAATAATAACAACTGAATACGACAAAGAGCACAAAAATGTACCGCTCATGTTTATCTGCGAGGAAGTTACACGGCAGGAGGAGGAGGAGGAGGAGGAGGAGGAGGAGGAGGAGGAGGAGGAGGAGGAGGAGGAGGAGGAGGAGGAGGAGGAGGAGGAGGAGGAGACAGAAGGAAGAGAAAGAAAAGGAGGAGGAGGAGGAAGAGGAGGAGGATGGAAAGAAGAAGAAATAATGAGGAGAATGAAGAAGGAAAAACGAGAAACGAGAAGGAGAACGAAGGAGGAGGAGGAGGAGGAGGAGGAGGAGGAGGAGGAGGAGGAGGAGGAGGAGGAGGAGGAGGAGGAGGAGGAGGAGGAGGAGGAGGAGGAGGAGGAGGAGGAGGAGAAAGAAGGAAGAGAAAGACGAGAAGAAGGAGGAGAAGGAGGAGGACTAGAAAGAAGCAGCAGAAAGAGGAGGAGGGGGAGGAAGAGGAGGTGAAGAAAGGAGGAGGAGGAGGAGGAGGCGGAGAAAAAGGAGGAATACGAGGAGGAGGAGGAGGAGAAGGGGGAAAAAATGCGTAAATGAACAGCAGCGGAAAGTGGAATGAAATTCATGAGTGGATAAACATGAAAAAAGTTACAACAACGTGGAGGAAGAAAGGAAGGAATAAAGATAAGGTAAGAATGAAGACTGGAATAGGAAAAGGAGAAGGAAAATATGAAGGAGGAGGAAAAGAATGAGAAGAGGGAGGAGATAAAGGAACGGGAGGAACAAAGGAGAACATTGTAAATAGGAAAGGAAGGAAACAGTAAGGAACAGAAAGGATGTGCCATTTAGTAAGATTCAGCTTGAAGTATTTTATTAAATGTTTGATGTCTAGAAAATGTGTCTTCATGTTTTCATGTATAAAGTAATGAAAAAACCTTCTGTTATTCATATTTGATGTCTAAAAACCGTGTCTTCATGTTTTCATGTATAAAGTAATGAAAAGCCTTCCGTTATTCATTGTCTGATGTTTAGAAAATGTGTCTTCATATTTTCATGTATAAAGTAATGAAAAAACCTTCTGTTATTCATATTTGATGTCTAAAAACCGTGTCTTCATGTTTTCATCTATAAAGTAATGAAAAGCCTTCCGTTATTCATGCACGGACGTTCGCTGCAAAAAGGACGCTGTGAATTATATATCATCTTTATTTTGCTGCGTCGTCTCGAGTAATCAACTAATTTCACCGAGAGGAAAGTTGTGTTTTCTCTCAGTGTCATCCCTCCACTTAGGTTTCGTTTTAATTGATGCATGTCCACCTCAGTATTGAAGATTTATTACGCCACTGTCTCTCAAAGCAACATTACTTAACCAACACTAACCTCATTAAAACTAAAACTTAAACTAATTCAACCAAAATTTTCCCTTGAGATTTGTGTACGATTAGACCATTTTATTGACATTAGGAAGGGTGTACGGAGGTCAGAAGATTAATGGCCAGAGTCTTCACTATATTAACCCCCTACATAAGCTTCTAAAACTGTATAAAATAATAAAATAGTAAACTGAATGAATATGGAAACGCGTCATGGTACTGAATATGTTAACCTTAGCTAGCTTTATCTAACTTGACCTAACCTTACCTTATATAGCTTAATCAAATCTAACCTCTACTTACTTAACAAAAACTAACCTAGGAAATTCTAATGTAATTTCACCAAACCTCAATACGCTACATTTTAAGACAATAAAAGCAATGCATTATAAAAAGAAGATTAAAAATAATAGATTTTGCAATACCTAGGCAGCGAAATGTTTGTTGTTTGTTGATGATTCAGAAAAGGAGAATCAATTAGCAGTGAAAGGGTTAAAACCACCACTCTATCGACCTCAGCAAGGGATACATGTTATAAAAGTTCATTGAAGTATATTATGAACGAAACCTATTGAATATATATACATTAACCTTCACTAAAAAATTTGTTAGGTTAATTAATAAAGTCTTTGTGTTCATTGACATTGAATAGAGTGAGTTATGACCGTAGAGAATAACACGGCCATTCATCACAGTTCCTCTTTCACAACTAAACAATTCCTGAAGGTTTACTGACAAGGCATAGCTAAACAATTCCTGAAGGTTTACTGACAAGGCATAGAGTTACAAGAGTGGCTTTAATCCTCAACAAAAACTCACACTCTAACAAAAGCCTCAGCGTTCACTGGTATTGGTTACAACGGTACGGAAACACAGGACAACGCCGCTGCTTATTCTGTTCTCCCTTTCCTTGCTAAATATTGTCTGGCACGGCAATCTACATCCGGCACTAGATTCCCTGTGTGGCGCGTCGGGCGATGTCTCTGCAGTTCCTTTTATGTTGAAGCAATTCACCGACGCCACTGTTTCTACGTCTTGAATTTTGCATCACATCCTGCAGCCATTGTTGTAAGGAGACTCGCCGCTTGCCCTCACTGGTTGCTTGACTATAAAGTTATTGGTTTTGTTATGTTTTATTTCACCCTTTCTGTTTCTTTAGATTCCTCGCGATGCTGCAAATATGGCTCAGGATCACAAGAATGTAAGAATGATTTAAGTTGCAAAGGTTTCGTTGGTCTACCCTCTACACAAAAAACTTGTGTGTCTAAGCATTCCTATCACCACCTATGCACAAGAATATAACAATGAAATATAGTTGAAAAAAAAATATTGGTCTACTCTCTACGCAAAGGAACTCCTGGATTAAAGCATGAACGTAGACCATACCATTAGTCAACCTTCCTATGACCACCTGCCTTTACTATCTATTCAACCATCTAAACTACTCCCTAATGCCGCTAACCCCGAATGCTAAACCTATTCCACTCATCCACTAATCCATTTCTTCCTTGAACCTAAACTTCTCGAGCTTACATCCGTCACCTTGTATTATGTCCTCAATGTTTATAAAGAAATCACTTGTATCACTTATCTTCACTGGCCAATTACACACCTTTCTTCCTTCCCAGTTCAGCACCCACTGCATTATTTCAAAGGTAACTGACGCCCTGTTAGACAAAATTGACGCTAGAAATTACGGGAAAAAAATCTGAAACAACACGTCTTCGTCCTCTCTCAGTGTTCAGTCTGGTCATACCACTGCTATTGTAGTTCCAGAAAGCGTCCGACGTTGATACCTGCATGAATTTCGGAAAATACGATGCTCTAACCTCCCAATTTGTTTAAGTTTTGGCTTGAGGTGTTTGATTGGTGTTGCTCTATCACGGGTACAACGAAGAGGAGGAAGAGGAGAAAAAGAAAGAGAAAGAATAAGATGATGAAGGAGGAAGAGGACTAGAAACAAGAACATATAGGAAAAGAAGAAATAAATAACACAATGAAAGAAGATAAGAGAATAATACGTAGGATACAAAATAAAGGAACACGAAAAGAAAAATAGGTGGAAGAAGAAACTTAAAAGGAAAAGGAAAAGTAGGAGAAAGAGGAGGAGGAGGAGGAGGAGGAGGAGGAGGAGGAGGAGGAGGAGGAGGAGGAGGAGGAGGAGGAGGAGGAGGAGGAGAAGTGTATGCATAAAGGCAAGTGAACGCAATTTTCTTGAATCTCAGCTGGTTCTCAGTGTTGTGTTGGTGGGAGTGTTGCTTGTATTGTAATGATGTGTCGTCTGAGTGTCTGTGTATCTCCCGCAAGGAAAAACGCGCCTCTCTCTCTCTCTCTCTCTCTCTCTCTCTCTCTCTCTCTCTCTCTCTCTCTCTCTCTCATGTCTACTGTTATTCATAGGTTTCATGTTATGTTCTTCTTGTCTTCTTCCTTTTCTTCTCTCTTATTATTATTCTTGTTCTTGTTCTTCTTCTTCATCTCCGCTTCTTCCTCTTCCTTCTTTTCCTTCTTTTTATCGTCTTCCTTCGCGTTTTCTTCTTCTTCCTATTCTTCTTGATCTTATATTCTGCTTCTTAGTTTAGTGCTTGTTCTTCCTCCTTCTCTTGATCCTCCTCCTCCTCTTCTGCTAGTCGTCGCCTTTCTGTGCCTTGACACACACACACACACACACACACACACACACACACACACACACACACACACACACACACACACACACGGTACGGTTGAGGCTGGATAGTCATGTATGTATGTATGTATGTATGAATGTACATATAAAGTATATGAATTTGGTATACATGAGTCGAAATGCATAAGTTATATTTTGCCGGCGTGAACTTTGATTAAATAACATGAAATCGTCCGCCGCCAAATGCAAATCATGAATGAAATCTCAAAAAGCTGCCTCCCTTCATAAATAAATAAATAAAATAAATAAATAAATAAAAGTTGTCAATATATATCTAAAAAAAAAATAATGTTGTACCGTCACTTAAAACCCTCCGTCTAATCTCAGTTCCTCAGGTCACTCAATATTTACTTATGACTTCTTGCCTTTCGCTCGTGATGTGAGGAGAGCAAGTGAGAGACATCAGTGCATTCACCTTTCCCTGAGTTCACTTCCCTTGACTTGCTCTCTCTCTCCTCTCTACAGCATTGCAGGTCAAGGTATTAGGATGATTAAAATTTCCACATCCACCTGACAAATAAACATATAAGGACGGATTTAATGGCATTTGGGATATCAGTAACTTAGTGAGTGGTGAGTGTAATGTTCGCCTGTATTGTGACTGCATGTGGTGAATTTATAGTTTATTTCATCATCTTTTTGTATCTCACCTTCTTTCCCATTTTTTTGTTCTCTTTAGTGGTGTTCTTGTGATGGATGAATATAACACAAATGGAATAAAAAAAAAAAAAAAAAAACAGGAATCATATAGAAAATAATATATGAAAGGCGTACAAGAGACGGGAAAATTGAGAGAGAGAGAGAGAGAGAGAGAGAGAGAGAGAGAGAGAGAGAGAGAGAGAGAGAGAGAGAGAGAGAGAGAGAGAGAGAGAGAGAGAGAGAGAGAGAGAGAGAGAGAGAGAGAGAGAGAGAGAGAGAGAGAGAGAGAGAGAGAGAGAGAGAGAGAGAGACTAGATATTAACATGACAGATGAAAGAGGAGATTGGAGGCGGCTTATAAAAACAGTGTCCCCGCATAGAGATGGTGTAGATAAGCAGACGACGAAGACGAAGACGAAGACGAGGACGAGGACGAAGAGGTGACACATACTAGTCACCTCAATGAGTGAAGTGAGATTGTACAGTGAGTGTCATGTATAGGGATAGATAGAAATGACGTCTGGACTAGTGAGCTGTTTTATTCCATGACCAAAAAGACACGGAATTGAAGACTAAAGGTAACTGTTTCGTTGACTAATTATTTCCCCGGAGTTTTTGATATGTTGGTCGATTCCAGGCTAGACAGAACATTATGAGCAATTCAAACTGGTCACGATAATATACGGAACTTATCAATAAAATGGCCAATATTTATAAGCAACATACTAAACATTTGGGTAACAGATGCAACCATTTAAGATAATGCACAAAACATTTTACCAAACAAAAAGAAACACTTCTCTTCTATTTTTCTGATCCTTTTAGCTCTGCCCTAAGGGAACTTGCCCTTTTAGTGGAGCTTTTACTGCCTTTCTGTCGCACTTGACTTCAGTAATTTTGAGACGAAAAAGAAAAAAAGATCAACAATATACAAACATTTTCGAAAATATATCAACTATTATGAAAAAACATGAAACATTTTCCCCAACCTACAGAGAGCTGAGAGCGAGAAGAAGTGGGACGTGACCTGATGCGGGAAACGTTATTACTTTTTTTTTTTTTTCATCCGAAGCAAGTACATGATGGCAGTCTCTATGGCAACCTGACTTACATATTGTTCTGGGAATCCTAACTCTCTTATTTCACTACAAAGCTTAATAGAAACATGAACTAAATGCTATACAAACACGTCTTATTATGACTATCTTAATATACAATGTTGGTAAATAAATGTACTTGATTCTAATGAAGAGGCAGTGTTTTCAGTGCACTCACTTTGCACTAAGTTAATTTCCTCCATATCTTTATGTTGATATAGAGATATGAAAAATTAAATCTTCCAAGCATTAGTTCAGTTACAAACTTTTCCACATTGTCTTGAAAATATCTACACAATTTTAACTACAATGTATCCTGCTAAACAGACACACAAGTGATTTCTTCAATATGTTTTCCAATTCCTTAATTTGTAAAGAACTCACATTTTCGTCAATAGTTATATGCACTTGATCACCAAATCTCACTAAGTAATTCCATGAAGACATATCGGCGCACGTATTACACTTATGTTTTCTGTGCAGAGTCAAATGTGTTCACGAAAGAGACCTTAGAGTGAACAAAAAATCATCTTTAAACGTAAGAACTTATTTTTCAAACCATGCATTTATTTTCATCTCTTATTCCTCCAACATGACAACAAAATAAATAGGATCTCACATTTTCTGTTGCTTTTACGTATTCCTCCTACCGCAAAATGGCTTCCCTGAATAGACAAAAGTGGTAAGGAAATATATTTGTTTCCATTCGTTACTCTGATCTCATATTCTATCGTTTATAGTTTTCGTTCCACATATTCCGCCTCGAGATTTCTTCCTAAGCTACGCATCGTGGTTTGCTTAAGGAAGTCCAAATATATTCTGCTCCACATCTAGAAATAACTCCAGAACCTTCAACTTTACAACTTTCATACAATTTTCATTTTGCCTCTCCTTTCTTCACTCACGTACACTTTTCTCTCCCCCACACACGCCGACACCCTGTTTTTCATCCATCTCTCACCCGAGGCTTGAGTGTGATTTATGGAGGCGCCAAAAAGTCAAAGATTAATGCTCGTTTTTGAAGTTAGGCCGAGCGGGGAAACCGGGAATTTAATGACAAAAGCCTTTCCATCAGCAGCCACCGAAGACAGCCCTCACCCAGCCACTTAAACCCGAGGACGCGAGTGACTGAAAGACTGAGTGACTGTAGGCAGGTGATAAAACGTCTCTTTCCCTGCAAGCAACGAAGCGGAGGGCGGGAAAATGATAGGAAACTCACACGAGGGCGGGAGGAAAGGAAGTAAAAGGAGTGAAAATTACATGATAGAACGTAGATATGAGATAGGTGTAATACAATGTTGTTTGTACCTCGCGAGAAGAAATATTTTCAGAGAAGTGCAAGATGTTAAGGCGAGTTAGTCTGGTTATTAGTATTACTGTTATTATTATTACTTTATTATTATTATTATTATTATTATTATTATTAGTAGTAGTAGTAGTAGTAGTAGTAGTAGTAGTAGTAGTAGTAGTAGTAGTAGTAGTAGTAGTAGTAGTATCATTATTGTTATTATCAATGATATTACTGTTATCATTGTATTAAATGTTTTACTCTTTCTTCTCCTCTGTGCCTAGTGTGTGCGTGCTGAGGTAAGGCGATTATGGATCTAAGGTATGTTTTTTTTTTTTCAATATTCATATTTGGATTATGTACTCGTAGAGAGGGATATACGGACAGGAAAGACTGTACCTTTTTTTGCTATTTCTTCTTCAGGTCTAACCGTATCACACTTTAAGGCGTTAAGAACAATGTTGAAATACTGATTCATATTGAAAGATATAAACGCACTTGTGGGGTAAGAATGAACTAGCGAACAAGTGTTAAACGAACGACAATAGTTTTGTATACTGTGAAGAAAAGGTTTTAGAGAATATGTAGGAATCGGAGTGAAGCTCAAAAGAGGAATAATAGAAAAGTCAAAAGGAATGAGGATAAATAGTACACACGAAAAGGAAAAAAGTTGTAGGAAAAAAACACGATGTAATGGAAGATTTGCTATAACATTTACAGTACAGTTAAATAAAAATAGCCAAAGCATAGATGTATGTAAAGAAAAAAATAATCACAAATGATTCTGTATCTATGACAAAAATACACGTTATCTAAAGAGCAAAAGAAGAAAATAATTTCTCAATACCGCAACTAAGTCGAATTTACGTCAACAAGCTTGAAAAAAAAATGTCGAAAAATTGAAAATAGAGAGAAAAGGAAGACAATCTGCTTAAGGAGTACCAGTGAAAAAATAATCTCCTGAACTTGTCGCGTGTGGCATCATTCTAGGAAACGATAATGCGAGAGACACAGTATAAGGAGATCAACTGTTTGAGAAACGTATATGATAAAAAACACTTCACACACACACACACACACACACACACACACACACACACACACACACACACACACACACACACACACACACACACACACACACACACACACACACACACACACACGATACAAAAAAATGAAGTAAAAGAGGGAAAACACATACTAAAAATACATAATCTGCAAGAAATATAAAAAAAATGCTACACACAAATAAAGAACAGCCTTTAGACACGAGAATGTGTGTCAGTGGTATCAAAACAGTTACTGGAACGAAAGGATCTTCAGTAAATCGTGGCGTTGGCAAGATAAAGGGAGAGAAAAAAATGACACGGCAAAAACTAGTAAGAAAGAACGAAGTAGGTCAAGGCAATGGTAAATGCTGAGTAACAAGGGACAAATATGAATAAAAAAAAAAATGCAGATAAAATAAGAGAATATATAAAAAAAAAATGAAGAAAAATGATAGCGATAAATATGATGAAATTGATATATGGAAGGAAAATAAAACTAAAGAAATGAGTCACTGAGAAGTTCAAATATAAAGAAATAAATGAAAGGAAATATTAGTAAATCGGAAATGGAAAATAAAAATAGGGAAGACAACTCAAAACAAAATATAGATGAAGAAAAGGTACGAATAAAAACAAGTAAATAACATGAATGGAAAAAAATAAAGAGGATGAGATTGTAAAAAGGAGAACAAAAATAAAGAACACAAAATGAAATAAAGAAGGAATATGGAAGCAAAATAAGAAACGAATGATGTAATAGATGAAAAAAAATAGAAAGCATAAAAACTAATGAAATAAAAAACACCAAATAGATAATATAGATAGATAGATAAAATAAAGCAAAGCCGAACGTAACAAACAGTCTATTTCGAGATACGATAAAATAAGGCCATGATAGAGAGCTCAGGGAATGAAATACTGGATGATATGAGTGATTACCAAAAATATGCGCAGATCAAAGATGAAGGGAAGTGAAAGATTGGGGGAATGAATAATATTTACGCGGAACCCAAATATAACTTCACTTTAAAATAGCAAGAGTTAAAGAATTGATTTTTTTTTTACTGTTCTCAATATATTATGTGTGCTGTGAGTTTGATCTTGTTTTAATTTATATGTTCTTTATTGGTTTATTTATCGTGTTTTTGTGTTGTTTTAAATCTCTCTCTCTCTCTCTCTCTCTCTCTCTCTCTCTCTCTCTCTCTCTCTCTCTCATATTCTTCATTTCATAATTCATCCTGTATGTTTTTCATTTATCATATTTCTTTTGTTTTGTCTTTTTCTTCTTTGATCTCTCTCTCTCTCTCTCTCTCTCTCTCTCTCTCTCTCTCTCTCTCACATAATTTCTATTTTTTATTTATCATATTTCTTTTCTTGTTATTTTCTTCTTTGAACTCTCTCTCTCTCTCTCTCTCTCTCTCTCTCTCTCTCTCTCTCTCTCTCTCTCTCTCTCTCTCTCTCTCTCTCTCTCTCTCTCTCTCTCTAAGTTAACTATAATGAAGACAAACCTCACCTCACCGTTACTAAGACTCTTTCTCTGACGTCATAAGAAATCTCAAAAATTATTGGCTAGAAAACAAAATCCATCTACATTAATATTCCAGAAGACTTTAGTGGAGCTGTTCCTTCCCCCACTTTCCCTTTAACCCTTTCCCTATAAACTTGACACGTCCTTTCTTAATTATAAACCTCTAAGGGATATTTCTTCTTTGTCCAACAGCTAAGCCACTTCTAAGATTAATAGTTGAGTGGATTTTATTTCAATTTTTAAGTTTTTTTTTTTTTTTTGTTGATTGTATTAAGCACTTTGGTTTTTCATAATTTTTTGCCTACACGTTTCTTTTTTCGTAGTTTAAGAACTTCTAAATTAATAATGGCTGTGATTTTCAGCTTCACTCTTCTTTTTAACTTATAATTTACAGGTTTTTGTTGTTAATTTCACCAGGGAGTGTGTTTTTCAAGTGTTATTGTGCTGCTCATCTCAATGAAGGATTCTTAAGACCAGCTTTCCTTCAGCCTCGGGAGGAAATTACCTTACGTTATATTAAAGCACTTGAGTAATCTTCCACACTTAAACCTTGAAAAAGAGGAAAATGAAATAAAAGGCAGAGTCTCATTTTTCAACGCCAACAGAAGGCAAGTTAATAAGAGGTGCTGGCAAAATAAAACACTTAATTATACACATTTCTTAACTTCACAGAAAACGGAGAGATGGGAGCCTGGGTAAGAGGAAAGGGTAAACTCTTCTGTTTCAAAAGAGCGAGGAAGAGGAAGCGACGGGGAGAGGAGAAAGAGAGGGGGAGAGAGAAAGAGAGGAACTAATTCACTACACAAGAAGGCAGCTCATTTATCTTTCACGAGGCCTTAAAAGTAGTGACTCCCCCATACATTTTCTTTCTCGTTTGCGTCCTCTACTCAGGCAGTGGTGGTGGTAGTGGTGGTGGTGGTTCTGGTAGTGGTGGTGGTGCTAAACTTGTTAAGGTTCTGAGAATATTGGTTTGGGTGTTACTTATTTTGCATGTAGTAGTAGTAGTAGTAGTAGTAGTAGTAGTAGTAGAAATAGTAGTAGTAGGAGCGAATGAGTAGCAATAGTAGAAATAACACTCCCAACAGCAATACAATAAAAGACACAAGCAAGGACAAACTGAAGAGTAGCCAACACAGAGAGAAAAACCCGCATTCCCGTTCACGATAACAAATAATGCCAATACAAACCCTTGTTCACAACCTTATAAAAGCGGTACAATAATCACAACTACCACAACCTTCATTTGTCTCTCCCTGTCAATAGCAATACACAAAAGAAGCTATTCCCTGGACGCCAATCACTGTGTTCTCAAGCGCTCTTTGTCACAGGAGGAAAGAAAGTGTCACTCTCGATCGTGGACATCTGAAATCAATGGAATGCAGGTAAAGGTGATGGAATTGGTAGATGACGGGCGTTCGTATTTCTAGTCAGTGTGTGTGTGTGTGTGTGTGTGTGTGTGTGTGTGTGTGTGTGTGTGTGTGTGTGTGTGTGTGTGTGTGTGTGTGTGTGTGTGTGTGTGTGTGTGTGTGTGTGTGTGTGTGTGTGTGTGTGTGTGTGTGTGTGTGTGTGTACCCAAGAATTCCACAGAGTTTGGCGTGAAAACTTTCTTTCCTAATTATTTTTCCTCATAGTAGTTAATATTAGACGAAAACATAATTTTCACATATATTATATATATATATATATATATATATATATATATATATATATATATATATATATATATATATATATATATATATATATATATATATATATATATATATATTGTCAAAGAATTACTACAACCATTATACATTTTTACTGATATATAGAAAAGAAGAAAACTACTATTATTACTATTATTATTATTACTACTACTACTACTACTACTACTACTACTACTACTACTACTTTTACTAAAACTGCAACTACAAGAAAAAAAAGTTACTTTTATTACTACTACTCGTACTCCTACTACTACTGTTACTACTACTACTACTACTACTACTACTACTACTACTACTTCTACTACTACTACTACTACTACTACTACTACTACTACTACTACTACTACTACTACTACTACTACTACTACTACTACTACTACTACTACTACTATTACTAATGCCACTACTACTACTAACTCTAGTGTGTGTGTGTGTGTGTGTGTGTGTGTGTGTGTGTGTGTGTGTGTGTGTGTGTGTGTGTGTGTGTGTGTGTGTGTGTGTGTGTGTGTGCATCAGATTGCCTGTCTGTTTTACGCTTTTCATTTGTACAATCGTCTCTCTCTCTCTCTCTCTCTCTCTCTCTCTCTCTCTCTCTCTCTCTCTCTCTCTCTCTCTGTACGCCGAAGTAGGTATTCAAAGGAAGTTTTATGGTTCTTATTTCCACTTTGATACATCGAACAAAGAGCGACTTAACAATATTGAAGTGAGCGAAGGAAAGGAACAAAAAATCGTGATAAAAAAGGAAACAAATGAGGTAGGAGTAAATAAATAAAATATATGAGAGAGAGAGAGAGAGAGAGAGAGAGAGAGAGAGAGAGAGAGAGAGAGAGAGAGAGAGAGAGAGAGAGAGAGAGAGAGAGAGAGAGAGAGAGAGAGAGAGAGAGAGAGAGAGAGAGAGAGAGAGAACATTCATCTACTACTGCTAACACTGCTATTTCTATTATTATCACTACTACTGTTACTGTTCCTACTTCTACTACCACTGCAGTTACTACTACTACTTCTACTACTACTACAAGCACTATTACCAGCACCACCACAACATATGAATAACAAGAATAACAACCACTACCATCACCAACACATCCACCACCACCACCACCACCACCACAACAACAACTGCTGCTGCTACTACTACTACTACTACTACTACTACTACTACTACTACTACTATTATTATTATTATTATTATTATTACTACTACAATCAGTACAGCAACAATAAAAACCATAACAAGAACAAGAATTACAACAATAATAATAATAATAATAATAACAACAACAACTACTACTACTTATTATTACTACTGATACTACCACTACCACTATCATCTACTATCATCACCACCACCAGCATCACCTGACATTCCAATAGCATAAGTCTCCTCCTCTCTCCATCCTTTACACGAGTCACTGTTGAGCCATTAGGAGGCGCGTTAATACGAAGTTTAACACTTGGTGCAGAATTCTAGCCTTGGAACTCTACGGTATTTGAGTCGAGCATTTCATTACTCCGTGTTCGCTTCCCATCGGTGGTGCTTGAGCGTTGAATGGTTAATGGCTGCTACCCGTGCCTCACTTCGCCCAATACTGCCTGCCTGATTGCAGTTAGGTACCTCCCTGCTGTTGGTTATATATATTTGTTCGTTGCAGCTTTTAATATCACTGAGTTGCATACATATAATCGAACTTCGCCTCACTACACCCAATGCTCTGACTGATTTGAGCGATGGATTTTTATGCTTTTAGGTTTACGTTGACAAGAAGAGTGAGGAAAGTATGTCTCTATGCCACACACTATCACCTCTGTTATACCTTCAACACACACGGACACAGTAGTCATTCCAAGGAAAAATAGTATATCATCTTCTTAGGTAAGCAAAAACGCACAAGGGACCTCCGCTTTTTATATCCTGAAGAGGGATTGGAGAAGATACAGAAATGACAATGTGATCGGAGGAGCCCAACGGAGAAAACTGGGTAACAACATATGGAGAAGGATTAAAGGTAAGGAAGAGAATGGCTGGATTTTACTAAATACGTCTTTTTTTTTATGTTTTACATATGTAAAATTGAGCTTATTTGTTGGTCAGTTATTTACCTAATGCTAACCTAACCTATTCGTACTAATATAATGCAAACAAAGGTAATTTTAATGTAGTTCCGCTGCGCTTTTACTCTAAAAAGCAATCAAAACAGAATCAAAACACACTCAAAACCCCAAACACACCCAGACACAGCCAAAACAAAAAAACACACTCAAAACACAAAACACACCCAAACACACCCAAAATGAAAAAAAAAACACTGAAAAAATCCTCAAAACACACTTAAAACACACTCAAAACACGCAAAACACACCTGGTGATGATATTACTCAGTTTTTCATTTCAAATTCTTGTACTAATTTTTCTATTGCTAAATATTCAGCTACACGTTTATAGTTTGTTTAATGTTGGTGAGTAAAACATATTCTTAAAGTATAGAAAGTACATTTACCACTTGCAGAAAGAAATAATTGGGATGTTTTAGAGTATATCATTTCATAATATGTTAAGTTCTTTGGAAAGAATTTGTTACCTTGGTAATAGAGAAAGTCATTGCTTTCGTCAGAAAAAAAAGGTTTTTAAAAGAATACAAAGTGACATTCAAAAATACTGAGAATTGAGTTTCACATACATTTTCATTTTTCTATTTTCCTGTTGAAGTATTTAAGGAGTACTCTGTTATGAAGGAAAGGATTGCTAATAGTATAAAAGCTCCACTGTATTCAAGTGCAGTGTAAATTATTGTTTTAAACATACCTATCTGCTTTCAACCTAGTTCATTTTAATTACGTAGTTTATCATTCTCATGTGTTGTAATGAAATAATTTTCACTTATTCCAGTGTTGTAGTTAGTAAAATAAAAGTCTGAATGACATTATCAAAACAGACAAAGAATTAAAAAAATGTCTACGTTATTCTGTGAAAATTGTTTTACAGGAAAGCAATCCTCGGGTCAATAAACTCACTATATTGTACATCTTTAAGTTCTGGAAAGTCACTATGACAACCATGACCATATTTATCGTGTTTGATTGTTTTATATATCAATAATATTTTGTGCTTACAATCAACCTTCAACAGTCATATTGTCAATTCTGAACATTCATACCTACAACAAATAATGAGAGTACATATCTCCACACAATCACAATCACACACACAAAAAAAAAAAATAAATAAATAAATAAATAAATAAGAATAAAAATGAAATAAAAAAAAAATAAATAATAATAACATTTCTTGTATATCTATTTTCTCACTTTTGAAATACCTTTGCCTTCCTTTAAAAAAAAAGTCTACATCAAGCATAAAAACAAACTAGAATGATCTTCCCACTAACACACACACAAAAAAAAAAAAACACTTAGAATAAGAACGTAATATAAACAAAATATATCTTTTCTTTAGCATTCTTATACTTCCTCTATTCTTATTTTGGCTTCCCTTTACATAATTGCCGGTGACAGCGGTGTAATCATCTACATTTTCCACCAGCTCAAAGGTAAGCGGTGGTCTGTTGCTGGTGGCGATAACGACTCGTGTGATTTAATTAAAGGTCAACACTGACAGGTGGCAAATGAATTCTTCAGCTTATCACTCGCTATTGAAATATTACAGCATCAAGATCTGTTTTATATTTGACCTCTCTCTCTCTCTCTCTCTCTCTCTCTCTCTCTCTCTCTCTCTCTCTCTCTCTCTCTCTCTCTCTCACTCTACTGTACTCTACTCCTCTCCAAACCTTCCTTTCTACTCATAACCATCTTCATTTTACCTTCCCCTTATAAAAATCCTCTTTCTCTTTCCTACTCCCCCTTTTTTCGACTCTTTTTCTCTCATTCTGCACTTAAATACTCAAAGCTCTCCCAATATTTACAAGGACAAGGGCACTTAAGGAAACAAAGGAGGGTTTGGTAAAGAAAGGATACAGAAAACCAAGTTGAAAAGAAAGTTACCATCGGCCAACCTGAAAATAGAAAATGTCGAGAAGAGAAAGACGGAAATATGAGAGGCATCCATTTTCACACGAGAGACGGAAACGAGGAGAGAAATGTTAAGACGAGGAAAAGAATACAGAGAGAGAGAGAGAGAGAGAGAGAGAGAGAGAGAGAGAGAGAGAGAGAGAGAGAGAGAGAGAGAGAGAGAGAGAGAGAGAGAGAGAGAGAGAGAGAGAGAGAGAGAGCAAAAGAATAGAATGTTAGATCTTCTTCTCTCTCTCTCTCTCTCTCATTCTCCCAGCGAGGTGAAGAAAAATTGAAAACAAGAAAACAATAGGAAATCACACATGCTATATGAGAGAGAGAGAGAGAGAGAGAGAGAGAGAGAGAGAGAGAGAGAGAGAGAGAGAGAGAGAGAGAGAGAGAGAGAGAGAGAGAGAGAGAGAGAGAGAGAGAGAGAGAGAGAGAGAGAGAGAGAGAGAGAGAGAGAGAGAGAGAGAATTAAAACGTGGAAAGGAAAAATAAAAGATAATGGTGATGAACAAGAAGAAGAAGAAGAAATACAAAAACAAAAAGGAGAACAAGAACAAGAACAGGAAGAGGAAGAGGAGGAGGAGGAGGAGGAGGAGGAGGAGGAGGAGGAGGAGATAAAACTTAATCACTATAAAACTTAATGAGACGAAGGGATGAAAGGGAGAACAGAGAAAGAGAAACGCGTGATAGTTTGACCTGATCAGTGACAGACACGCCAGAAGGTCGGGAAAAATAAACACAAATAAATAAGAGATGATAAAACACGATTAAAAGTAACAAACAAAGAACAATACCAAGTTTAAGATGGAAAATGGAAAAAAAAAACATATTAAAGAAAAAAAAACAGAATAGAAGTCAGGAAATATGGGAAATGTTATGGAAATCTTAAAAAAGAAGAAGAAGGAGGAGGAGGAAGAGGAGGAAGAGCAAGAGGAGGAGGAGGAGGAGGAGGAGGAGGAGGAGGAGGAGGAGGAGGAGGAGGAGGAGGAGGAGGAGGAGGAGGAAGATGAAAACAAGAGGAGAGAAGAAGAATGAACAAGAAGAAGAAGAAGAACAACAACAACAACAAAAACAACAACAACAACAAGTAGGAGGAGGAAGAGGAAGGAGGAGGAGAAGGACAAGGAGGAAAAGGAGTAAGGATAAGAGGAGGAAGGAAAAAAGCTAAGATGGGAGTATAAGAAAAAATGAAGACAAATATGAAGAAGAGAAGGAGGAAAACGAGCATAAAGATGAAAAAAGAAGGGGAAGAGGATTTTAAGAACAAGGGGATAAGAAGGGATTGAAGGAGGAAAGGGAGGAAGAAGAAGAAGAAGAAGAAGAAGAAGAAGAAGAAGAAGAAGAAGAAGAAGAAGAAGAAGAAGAAGAAGAAGAAGAAGAAGAAGAAGAAGAAGAAGAAGAAGAAGAAGAAGAAGAAGAAGAAGAAGAAGAAGAAGTGAAAAAAAAGAAAAAAATGGAAAATGAGGCGATATAAAAAAAAACACAACTAAATGAAAGAAAAATTAAATAGGACAAAAAAATGAATGAAAATAGGAGGTAAAAAACAAACAGGAAAAACAAGTAAATAGAAGAGAGAGAGAGAGAGAGAGAGAGAGAGAGAGAGAGAGAGAGAGAGAGAGAGAGAGAGAGAGAGAGAGAGAGAGAGAGAGAGAGAGAGAGAGAGAGAGAGAGAGAGAGAGAGAGAAGGTAAGTAAGTATAATCAAGAATAACAAACCGGATATAACAAAGAGGAAAACCTGGAGAAGGAGGAGGAGGAGGAGGAGGAGGAGGAGGAGGAGGAGGAGGAGGAGGAGGAGGAGGAGGAGGAGGAGGAGGTGAAATAACATGAGGACAGAAGTAAAAGAAGCAAAAACTTTGTCCCTAAACGGAGAGGAAAAGTTATTCATGAGAAGAAGAAAAAAATTGAAGAGAACAAGGAAGGAATGTGTACAGGAATGCAGAGAGAGAGAGAGAGAGAGAGAGAGAGAGAGAGAGAGAGAGAGAGAGAGAGAGAGAGAGAGAGAGAGAGAGAGAGAGAGAGAGAGAGAGAGAGAGAGAGAGAGAGAGAGAGAGAGAGAGAGAGAGAGGAAGCTAGAAAATATATCATTCTCTCTCTCTCTCTCTCTCTCTCTTGCTTTACATATTCTTTTTTCTTTATTTCTAGCGTAAACAAAAAAACGGCAAGCTAATATTTTTTACACTTTTCCAGGAATATTTTTATCATTTTTGACAAGGAAAAAGATTATTCAAAATGTGGAGCAAAGAACGCATATTATATCGAGAGAGAGAGAGAGAGAGAGAGAGAGAGAGAGAGAGAGAGAGAGAGAGAGAGAGAGAGAGAGAGAGAGAGAGAGAGAGAGAGAGAGAGAGAGAGAGAGAGAGAGAGAGAGAGAGAGAGAGAGAGAGAGAGAGAGAGAGAGAGAGAGAGAGAGAGCTGTAGTGAAGGAAGAAAAGAGAAAAGTTAGTGGAGGAAGGGAGATGAGGGAGAGAAATGAGAGGCAAAGGGTCGTTGGAAGGTGTCAGAGAAGATTTCTTTAAGTAGCTTCCATGGACTGATTTTGGAGAGGAGGAGGAGGAGGAGGAGGAGGAGGAGGAGGAGGAGGAGGAGGAGGAGGAGGAGGAGGAGGAGGAGGTACACACCACACTGAAAAAATTAGAATTGGAGGAGGAGGAAGAGGACGAGGAGGAAGAGAAGGAGGTGGTACACAACACATTGAAGAAACTAGAATAGGAGGAGGAGGAGGAGGAGGAGGAGGAGGAGGAGGAGGAGGAGGAGGAGGAGGAGGAGGAGGAGGAGGAGGAGGAGGAGGAGGAGGAGGAGGAGGAGGAGGAGGAGGAGGTACACAACACACTGCAGAAACTAGAATAGAAAAAAAGATATGTAATGTGAGAAGAAAGGAAGAAATAATGGAAAGGAAAAAGAAAAGAAATAAGAAATGAATGAATGAAAAAAAAGTAAAAAAAATAATAGTAAGCACACAAATCATGGGCAGAGAAATGTTACGAAATAAATAAAGAAAAAAGAAAGAAAAAGGAATGAAAAGAAAGAAAATTAGAACATTGAGGAGAGGAAGGATCGAAGCAAGGAAATAGAGAAAGAGAGAAAAGAAATGGAAAAAATTAAAATCTACTGAAAAGAAAGAAGGGAGTCAGGTAACCGGATGAAGGGAAACTCACAGGAAATTAGAGGAAAGAATATATAACTTTTTTCCTTCAAACTTTACTCCCAAAAAACTAATAGACAGGTACACACACAGACAGACAGACACACAGACAAGTACACACACACACAGACACACACAGACAGGTACACACACAGACAGACACATAGACAAGTACAAACACACACACAGACAGACACACAGACAGATACACACACAGACAGACAGACACACAAAGAGGTAAACAGAAAAACAGATCAAAATTTCCTCATAATAGTGTAAAAAACTATGCTTTTAGATATGAACAAATATTTCTTTTTATATTTCAAGCATGAATGATTAACATAAATAGTTATCTTTAATTTTTTTTTAAGAATTTTGTAGTAGTAGTAGTAGTAGTAGTAGTAGTAGTAGTAGTAGTAGTAGTAGTAGTAGTAGTAGTAGTAGTAGTAGTAGTAGTAGTAGTAGTAGTAATTTGACATCTATGCATCCTTGTATATATATTTCAAAACCAGTTCAAACAAAAAATATTTCTTTATCATTTATACACAGGCATTTAATGAAAGAAAGATTTTCACAACTCTCTCCTCTCTCTCTCTCTCTCTCTCTCTCTCTCTCTCTCTCTCTCTCTCGTCTAGGGACCTCCTGTGAGTTTTCCTTCTGTTCTAAACTTGGAAAAAACTTTGCTGATTCCACTTGACTTAGAGAAACACTTTTAGGACAAGACACACACACACACACACACACACACACACACACACACACACACACACACACACACACACACACACACACACACACACACACACACACACACGGAGTTTCCTTCTTGGAGAGGAAAAAGGAGGACACGGTTCTCTTTCTCACTTTTTTTTTTCTCTCTCTCTCTTTTTCACTCTCTTTCTCTTGCTCTAGTAGTGAGTGATGTTAGAGAGAGAGAGAGAGAGAGAGAGAGAGAGAGAGAGAGAGAGAGAGAGAGAGAGAGAGAGAGAGAGAGAGAGAGAGAGAGAGAGAGAGAGAGAGAGAGAGAGAGAGAGAGAGAGAGAGAGAGAGAGAGAGAGAGAGAGAGAGAGAGAGAGAGAGAAAGCTGGAGTGGATTTAAGAGAGTGAAATCAAATTATGGGAAAGAAAAACAGGGGAAAAACTTAATTTCCACTGCACTTAATTTCCCCTCAGCATCACTATTAAGTAAATGGGAAAAAGAATTAATTTTCTTCCTACCAAAAGAAAAACCAGAACTAGAACTCTTCTTCTCTCTCTCTCTCTCTATTTCTCTTTGACAACACCACAAAGAGCGAGAGCGAGAGAGAGAGAGAGAGAGAGAGAGAGAGAGAGAGAGAGAGAGAGAGAGAGAGAGAGAGAGAGAGAGAGAGAAAGGAAGGAAGGAAGAGAAAGGGAGAGGACGAGATATAAGAGTTAATGCAATGAGATGGAGGAAGAAGGAGGAGGAGGAGGAGGAGGAGGAGGAGGAGGAGGAGGAGGAGGAGGAGGAGGAGGAGGAGGAGGAGGAGGAGGAGGAGGAGGAGGAGGATGGTGCTCATTATTGTTCGTCATATAATCCATCTTAATCCAGGATCCAGTTTTGTTACCAAGTTGATGGCCAGACTTTACTTTTGTCGTCCCAGAGAGAGAGAGAGAGAGAGAGAGAGAGAGAGAGAGAGAGAGAGAGAGAGAGAGAGAGAGAGAGAGAGAGAGAGAGAGAGAGAGAGAGAGAGAGAGAGAGAGAGAGAGAGAGAGAGAGAGAGAGAGAGAGAGAGAGAGAGAGAGAGAGAGAGAGAGAGAGAGAGATTCATGTCATTAGCACGATGATAAAAAAAAAACATGGAAAAACACAGAAAAAACACCAACAAATGAAAAAAAACGCAGAAAAAGAAAACAGGAAATGAAAAAAAAAAAACGAAAATAAAGCTAACTCACATCACATCAACAGAATATTAGGAAGACCAACAAATGAAAAGAAAAAAACAGGAAAAAAATGAAAAAATAAGGAAGAAATGAAAAAAAAAATTGGAAAATAAAGCTAACTCACATTACGTCAACGGAGTAATAGGGAGTTTTAAAAATCAATTACGACTTTTCCACTCCTCTCCTTTCATCTTCTCACATCTTGGCTAAAAATCAAGGAGGAAAAAACTCGATTTAAAGAACATTTAGAGATCAAGGTATGGATGCTAAAATTTCCTCTCCTTATAAGCAGCTAAGTATGAGAGAGAGAGAGAGAGAGAGAGAGAGAGAGAGAGAGAGAGAGAGAGAGAGAGAGAGAGAGAGAGAGAGAGAGAGAGAGAGAGAGAGAGAGAGAGAGAGAGGCATCAATAAAAGATATGCGTCGTGTTTGCGGCGTCAACTCTCCTCCCTCTTTCTCTCTCTCTCTCTCTCTCTCTCTCTCTCTCCATTACATGTCAGGTAAAATAATTCTCCACTATGACAAAAACTAATTAAAATGTTTTCATAATAACACGTCCATAAAGCGAGAGAGAGAGAGAGAGAGAGAGAGAGAGAGAGAGAGAGAGAGAGAGAGAGAGAGAGAGAGAGAGAGAGAGAGAGAGAGAGAGAGAGAGAGAGAGAGAGAGAGAGAGACGTGTGAAAATATTTATTCCTTATGTGAAAAAAAAGGAAAAGGAAAGAAGCAAAATGAAAATCGCATTGATTATTACCTGTGTGTGTGTGTGTGTGTGTGTGTGTGTGTGTGTGTGTGTGTGTGTGTGTGTGTGTGTGTGTGTGTGTGTGTGTGTTACTGATCTTGGAATGAAGATGAGATGGAAGAGAAATGAGAAATGAGAATAAAGATGAGAAGGAGGAGGAGGAGGAGGAGGAGGAGGAGGAGGAGGAGGAGGAGGAGGAGGAGGAGGAGGAGGAGGAGGAGGAGGAGGAGGAGGAGGAGGATAGAGAAAAATATGAAGGAAGAGAGAGAGAGAGAGAGAGAGAGAGAGAGAGAGAGAGAGAGAGAGAGAGAGAGAGAGAGAGAGAGAGAGAGAGAGAGAGAGAGAGAGAGAGAGAGAGAGAGAGAGAGAGAGAGAGAGAGAGAGAGAGAGAGAGAGAAGAATAAGTAATGAGGAAAGGGAGGAAAATGTGTGTGTGTGTGTGTGTGTGTGTGTGTGTGTGTGTGTGTGTGTGTGTGTGTGTGTGTGTGTGTGTGTGTGTGTGTGTGTGTGTGTGTGTGTGTGTGTGTGTGTGTGTGTGTGTGTGTGTGTGATTCTCCTATCATTTTCTTCATCCTTTCCTCTTCATTTATTGTTATCACAAATATTTATCTCTTCCAATCATTCCTTTCTATCTTTATACCTCTCTCTCTCTCTCTCTCTCTCTCTCTCTCTCTCTCTCTCTCTCTCTCTCTCTAATTCCATCTTTCCTCACTCCACATCTTCCCTTTCCTATCTTTCAACCTTAATATTCCTTCCCTCCTTCCTTTTACCTTCATCCTCTCTTTCTTCCCTGCTCCCTCTATCGTTCTTCCCTCCTCCTGTCCCCTCCCTGCCCTTCTCTTCCCCTCTCTCCCCTTCCTTCCCCTTCTCTTTCCCCTCACTGCGGTATCACATCACCTAAATCTTAATATTAGTTAACCCATAAAACAAATAGGTATTGATCGTATTGACAAAACTATGCTGGGATAACGGGAGAGAGAGAGAGAGAGAGAGAGAGAGAGAGAGAGAGAGAGAGAGAGAGAGAGAGAGAGAGAGAGAGAGAGAGAGAGAGAGAGAGAGAGAGAGAGAGAGAGAGAGAGAGAGAGAGAGAGAGAGCTAGGTATAGGTTACACTTCAATCATTGCAATGGAAACTATCTCTTATGTAGAAGCCAGAAGATTGAACCAAGTACAATAAAGGGCAATGCCAGGTGTGGTGCAGGTAAGGAGGAGGAGGAGGAGGAGGAGGAGGAGGAGGAGGAGGAGGAGGAGGAGGAGGAGGAGGAGGAGGAGGAGGAGGAGGAGGAGGAGGAGGAGGAGGAGGAGGAGGAGGATAAAAATAGAAGAGAGAATATTAGTTGAGGAGGAGCAAGGGAAATATTTAAGGATGGATGAAAAGAAGAAAATGAAGATGAGGAGGAGGAGGAGGAGGAGGAGGAGCTGAAGAAGAAGAAGAAGAAAAGAAAGAGAATAAAAGAAAAAGAAGAAAAAGAAGAGAAGAAGGGAAAGAAAATCATAACAGGCAAACAGATAGAAGAGAAAACTGAGAAAGACGAGAAAGCAAAACAAAATAAATAAAAACAGAAGGAAGGATATTGGAAGAACTGAAGGAGGAAGAGGAGAAAGACGAGAAGGAGAAGGAGGAGGAGGAGGAGGAGCAGGAGAAGGAAAAACAGAAGAGGGAAGCAAGAACAAATAAGAAAACAGATTGAAACCTTCCTCTTCTTCCCTTCATTCATCCAATTATCCTTGTATGCAATTTATTTCCATCTCCGCTCCACCAAAAATAACAAATACACAAAACCATACACACACACACACACACACACACACACACACACACACACACACAGAGAGAGAGCCATCCAGTTAACCAATAAGCTTTCAGGACACATATGAAATCACGTGTAGGAGAAAAAAAAGCATTAACCAATCAGAGGAGAGGAAGGAGAGAAGTCAGCCAATGGTCGAGTAATTGCAGTGGGAAGAGAACCAATCAACAAGCACCTCTCATCACTCACCAACCAATCACAAGTCAGTATAGCATTGGAGTGTGTCTCGTTGCCAATAAGGAACGGCTTTAATGACCTCGCTTCACTAATGACAGACTTGAGACACCCTTCTAATTAATGGCCGCTGTGAGAGTGAGAGTGAGTGAGAGTGAGAGTGAGAGTGAGAGAGAGAGAGAGAGAGAGTGTGTAGCTAATTATTCCCGTGAGTAGGTGGGTGGGGAAGGGGTGAAGGAGGGAGAGGTGAGAGAGGTAGAGGGAGGAGTAAATGTCTTCTACCCTATATACAAACACCTACTCTCTCTCTCTCTCTCTCTCTCTCTCTCTCTCTCTCTCTCTCTCTCTCTCTCTCTCTAGGTAATAGAGAAAAAGAGAAAAAAAGTAAGAAAGAACTGTAGGATGAAAGGAGGCAAAAGAGAGGAAGACGAGAGAAAGTTAGAGAAAGAAAGGGAGATGGAGGAAGAAAGAGAAGAAAACAGGGAGAATGAAGGGAGAGAGAAGAAAACTGTTTACATTTTATATACAGAAACACCTGCTTTTCTCTCTTCTTCGAAAAAAAGGGAGAAAAAGAAAAGGATAGAAATAAATAAACAAAACATGGAGAAAGAGAGAGAAGAGGATATAAAAGAGAAAATAGAGAAATACCCCTTATATATAAACACCTACCCTCTCTCACTCACTCTCTCTCTCTCTCTCCTTCCCTCTTCTTTATCCTCACCCTCCCATTCCTCGCTAAATATTCTCTTCCTTTCCCCTCACTTTCTCTTCCCCTCACCCATTCATTACCTTCCCCACAATACCCTCTAAAATACCCTTTCTCCTTTCCCCCTTACTTTTCCCTCTCCTTCCCTCTTTCCCCCTCTTTCCACCCCTTCCTAATCCCTCTCGTTGCTTTTCCTACGCCACAAATGCTTCAATACCGGTCACTCTGATCTTGTGTAGGATTTGGCACACAAGGATTTCCGGGTAGAGGATTTGATAAAGGATCCAACGCTAACTGGGCTGTCTATGTAGAGTTCTAAGCTCCAAGTGGGTATAGTGTTACTTACTCGCCAATTAGAAGGGATTTCGATGCCTTCAAGTGTTTGGTTGAGTCGTTTGTGTTGTGTTTGTGTTTCATGTTCGTGGTTCTTGGGTGTTGTTTGGTTGTGTTCTTTGGGGTCGATTTTTGTTCATATGTGTTGTTTTGTTGTATTGTTTGTTTATTATATACCTTTTTTGCCAGATTTACACGTAAGAAGAGACTAGTCAGTAATGAGGACACTATTTCAATATTTTTCTAGTGCGGTGTTTGAGTGGGTAGGACACGTATAGGAATAAGCAGGAGTACCCTTCATCTAAGAGACCACAGCAGCTGCACAGCATTCCAAAGGCAGCGAGAGGTAATAGCTACACACGGGTGACTCCAGACCACTCGAAAGTGAAGTGAGAGAAGGAGGACGTGAACCGAGGGGACTCACTGCCATCAATCGGCTTATTGACATCAAGGAGAGGACGTCAATATCTAGCAGTCGGTATCATCAGTATTAGAATATTACCCCACTTCTGTTAACGTGAAGAGACTTATGAATGCGATATATGCTTGCCACGCTTTCTCACCCACTCACTCACTCACTCACTCACTCTCTCGGCGCAAGCAAGGGTTTAAGAAAATATTGACGGAAAGAAACTAGTTATTTGTCAGGTTATGGTGCCAGAATTGATGAAGTGTGTGTGTGTGTGTGTGTGTGTGTGTGTGTGTGTGTGTGTGTGTGTGTGTGTGTGTGTGTGTGTGTGTGTGTGTGTGTGTGTGTGTGTGTGTGTGTGCGTGTGCGTGTGCGTGTGTTTGAAGCGATGGTCAAGTTGATAGACGAGAAAACTAAAGAAGAATTATTGGTTTACTGTCAAGTTATATGCAGCTTACGAAATGCTTATGTAATTTCTTCACATTTGGCAAGTTAAGGTTTGTTCTCTGCGAACGGTCAGTAAATAAAGGAGATTGGTGAAAAAAAAAAAGAAATGTGCATAAAGTTTTAAAGTCTTGGAAACGTCAATATAATATCAAAGTTACGTGTTTTCTTAGGTGATGTTTAATACGCAATCCATTACGCAATACAGATAAAAAAAAAAGTAAAAACACAACCAAATTTATGAAGTTAGTGAGTGTACGAAATGTCAATATTATTTTTCATCAGTGTTTGGCAATTTGAATGAATTTTCTGCGTTCTAATTCCGAGAGGACAGCCAGTCAACCGCGACAGCAAAGCAATAAACGAGGAAAAAAAAAATGAACCTGCTGATTTGCATTGTCAAGAAGTCCAGGAAACGTCGATTTATTTTCGCCACACTCTGCTCCTTGTTGTGTTATCATTACGAGGGGAACAGCCCGCCATACTCGGCGGGGAAGGAATAAAACACAACACTGAAAGCCCTAAAATAAAATAGCAAATTCGCCAATCCCGGGAAACGCTGATGTAAAAATGGTGGAAAATATTTGATGAATCACAGTCCATTTTTTATTATGAGTTGAGGACAAAATAACAAAACGTGACAGTAAAGCAATAAAACGGATAATAAAAAAAAGACTCATTGCCCATCTGTGATTTTATAACTGCCATGAAACGTGGGAGTAGAAAAAAACGAATCAAAATTTTATGAACTATCATTAGTGGAGGGTAAAGTAATAAATAATAGTGTGATAAAAGGAGAATGACATTATTGCTTACTGCTGACGAAACAAAGGCATGAAATCGTATCGAAATAGTGAAATAGTTAACAAGATATCATTAGTGGAGGAGAAAGTCACCAGGAACTCAAGAAAATAAAAGAAAACATCATTACTTATTGGTGAAAAAAAAAATGTTTAAATAAAGTGAGTAAAATAGAAATTCGATATCTGACAAGTAAAGACAACTGGAGAAGGAACAACAAGTGATGCAAATAATGAAAACCAAATCAAAGCACCCCACGCCTCACACACCACCCCACGCCACACACCTGCAGCGCCATACACCTGAGTAACGCGGTGCCAGGTCTGTTCGATGCCGCCTACAACTACGAACTAAACCACTATTAAAGAACGCAAAACTTGATGAAACGTTTGACAAGCATCCCTTACTGTAACATTAACTGAAACCCAGAAATGAAGTAATAAAACGAATAATAATAAAAACGCTAATTTGCATATTTAAAGACACCAGACTTGCATGAAAACTTTTAAGAATAAGATACGTCAATGGATACGCATCTCAAATAATTATTGGCTGCTATTGCTGGAAGATATAATTTAAAAAAGCAAAAGGAAAAATATGGAAATTGAGAGTAAAAATGCTTTTCTCCAATCATCCTTAAAAAAAAATAATAAAGAAAGAAATCTGACTAACAAAAAAAAAAATTTACAACTTTTAACCTTTCAGTACCACGAACCGTTGTCTTATTTATACTTCTTCCTATTTTACGATTTTATACATCTACAGAAATTCATGTGGGAGATTAAAATAGTGAAGACTCTGGCCATTAATCATCTGACCTCCATACACCCTTTCTAATATCAATAAAATCGTCTAATCACACTCAAGGCTCATGGTAAAAATGCGTCCCATTAATGAAGAGGTTAACCAACAAGACAAAACCCACATAAGACACATGGAATATAAGAACGAGAAAAAAAAATAAATGACCTGGAAATCCACGAGCCGGAGCAAACCCGATTAAGAGCCTGAAGAATAAGAACCAACACGAACAAAGCTAACTAGAAAAGCACAGCCAGAGATGAACCACACCAAAGACACAGACTAGAACCTAAAATAGATTAAACAAGAAACCAAAGTCCAAGACCGAATCCCGACAAATATTCCACGAACAAGAACCAAAACGAGGCAACCTGACATGGAAACCGCAAGACCCGCCAGATTCCGGAGTTACAAATGAGTCAAACAAAAGGGAGACATTAATTTGAGGTATTGAGCACGACTTGAATTAGTGCCGGTGGAAGTATTGGCTTATGGGTATTGGCTCAATGTTTGCCTGGCGGTATGAAGCATTCCTCGCCTCTGCTCACTAAGGAGGAGAACTCTCGCCTACTTGACAGTCGAGCAATAAAACATCCAGGGTAAGAGGATTTATTAATGCCTGATATCGAGTTATGTTTGATTTTGCGTCAGAGGAAGTGCTGGGGAGTGTTGCGTCAGTGTGCCTGCCTGGAATATACTCGTGGGTTAGTGTTGCGTTGTGTGTTGTTTGTTATTCTGGTAATGTGCACATGTTGACTAACGGGTTTGACATTTTCTTACGAGATTCGAGTGAAATTTGAGTTCTTTTCCTTTATTACTATTTGGTTGTTTATTTGCGTGTTGTCTTCAAAATATCAGTGAAGATTTAGTGTTTCTATTAAGGTTTTATTGTCTTACTGTGATATATCTGCGGAATATGATTGAAAGCTGCGTTATTTTTGTTTTCATCCACATTTTTCTTGTTCATGATTTTTTTTTTTTTTTACCCCAAAAAAATTTAGTATTGTTTTATTACAGATTTATTCTCTTACTGGATTACAGGCGAGGAGTGAGTGAACAGTGAGTGTTTATTCATCGTTATGAAATATTGCTTATTTACGTCACAACTGCAGAATATTAGTATAAAGGTTTTTTTCTTGCGACACCATAAAAAAACAGTTGAATGAAAGCTTTTCATAAATAAATAAATAAATGAATGAATAAATAATTAAGTAAATTAAACCGATATATATATATATATATATATATATATATATATATATATATATATATATATATATATATATATATATATATATATCTGGAAAATGTTAGTAAAATGAATAAATGTTTAATATTTTATCGTGTGAAATGTCTTAATGCTTCGTCGTAAAGTTCGTTGTTATACGAGTATAACACAAAAATGTAAGATCAACAGTAAGAGTAAGAGGAACGAATAATAATAACGACATAAACAATATAAGAGCAATATAACACAAAAAAGCAAAACAATGGAAAGGATATAGAAAAAAAAATACAATGATCAAAAAAGAGGAAAAAAAAAATAAAAGATGAGTTTGCAACATCGGAATCACAACACACCACTGAACTACAAACGCACAAGGAAAAATAACACACACAAAAAAAAGACTAACACAATCCAGATTCAAATACACACACACAGACACAGACACACACACACACACACACACACACACACACACACACACACACACACACACACACACACACACACACAGCCAAATACATGACATACCCACTGAAAAAATAGTTAGTGAAAGGCGGACATTTTTACGAGACAACAAACCCGAGTGACATAGAAAGACACTGATGATGACAATGATGACGCCGGCTGGTGATAGTGACGATGACAATGATGGTGACGCTGATGGTGATGACAGGTAACACTGACAGGCACACTATTAACACCTCTGGGACAATGACAGTTTGAAACACCTCGCAATGACACTAATGATAACAGGGCGGGTACTAATGATGATGATGATGATAATGGCAATAATGACAGGTAAAGGTGAGTGCCATTAGTACCGTCCCAGGTTGATAGACACACTAATTACACATAATCCTTCCGCAGATAGGCCTTTGACAGGTAAATGCCGCTGTTTCCAAGAGATAATTGAAAATATCTGTCCAATATGCACCTTAATAAATAAATCACTTTAGTAATTAGGCAAGGACTGTAAGCGTCCAGTTTTAATTTGCACTTCTCATATATAAAGGTAATAAACTGCCTCTTTTTTCTTTCATGATACAAATAATGCTGGTTACCGCCTCACCAAACCTTATAATGATTGTTTACCCAACGCAACATTCGTGAAATGTTCATTTTTTGTAATTGTTGTGACTGTGTGGATGTTTTCTTACTTACTAAAGTTGATAATGGTGATTCAAGCCCTTTGGTTAATCAACGAGAAGAATCACGTATTTTTTTTTTCAACACAGTAATACATGAGTTAATAATAGTGATATGTAACGTTTTTTTTTTTTTGTTTACCTAACTGTGTAGAATGGTAATAGATAAGTAGAATAATAAAATAAACAGAAATAGAAAGAGCAAGTCCTTTGGTTAATCAACAAGAAGAATTACGTTTTTTTTTTTTTTCAACACAGTAATACATGAGTGGATAATGGTGACATGTAACGTTTTATTTGTATAAGTAACAGTGTAGAATGGTTCTAGATAAGTACACTAATAAAATAAATAGAAATAAAAAGAGTGGTCATAGATTACTTCAACTTATCCCTACTATCCTTATCAACAGCATTCCCTTTCCTTAAAAAAAAACTCACTATTAATATTTTACAGCAAATTCACCGATCTAGTAAATACATTACAACTTTATCATTTCCTCGTAACATTTCTGTAATCTTTGTTTGCTTTAGAATAAATAAAACATCATCAAAACTTTTAAACTAACAGCAGAATTATTGTAAGCTCTTGTTATGCATTATTCCTCCACAGTCTGATCTCTCTCTCTCTCTCTCTCTCTCTCTCTCTCTCTCTCTCTCTCTCTCTCTCTCTCTCTCTCAAACACAAATACATAAACTTATTATCTCATCGCTCATCAAACATCACTTTTCTATACCTGGTTATCTGTCTGTCTGTTTGATAATTTGTCTGTCTAGTGATCTCTCTCTCTCTCTCTCTCTCTCTCTCTCTCTCTCTCTCTCTCTTAGTCAAGCACGCTCCCCAATGACCTGAAACAAGCATAGTATTTATAATCTCTCTCACTCGTGAATATTTTTGCCAGAGAATAAAAGTTACCCAGGAATCACAACGTAACTTAGAACACCCGCGCCTTTCTAAGTTTGTCCATAACTTAGCACAATTTTATTTACAGATGTTAAGAAGCGAATCCTATTTATCCGCCGACACTCAACACGGAATTAAGTCTCTTATTTTATGCACCAGCGAGTTTTATGTTTGGTTTTTGCATTCTTACACGCACGCATACATAAACACACACAAACTCTCTCTCTCTCTCTCTCTCTCTCTCTCTCTCTCTCTCTCTCTCTCTCTAATATAAAGGTTTACATTTCAGCTTACATTATTTTATTTTGTCATTCCTTTTCTTCCTTTCAAGAGATTGTTTTCTTTATTTGGTTGTATCTTGTCATCTTTTTAAATTCTCTCCTACTTCATTCTTTTCCCATTAGTTTTCTCTCTCTCTCTCTCTCTCTCTCTCTCTCTCTCTCTCCACTTTTACCAGAAATATTTTTAAAGATATATACCTACTTAGAGAGAGAGAGAGAGAGAGAGAGAGAGAGAGAGAGAGAGAGAGAGAGAGAGAGAGAGAGAGAGAGAGAGAGAGAGAGAGAGAGAGAGAGAGAGAGAGAGAGAGAGAGAGAGAGAGAGAGAGAGAATAAAACCTCAAATTGAATTAAAGATTACACACACACACACACACACACACACACACACACACACACACACACACACACACACACACACACACACACACACACACACACACACACACACACACACACACACACACACACAGCCAGTGAGTTCCCAGTGTGTTTACCTGGAGTCTGTGGTGTTTTAATATAACAATTGAAGACCGCACGCTGACACACTAATAGAAATGAATAATTACACACGTCGTGGAAACTTTGATGATAAATAAAATGCTTACCGCTTCACTGATATATTGATTTCGCGTGGGTGGTTGACAGTTTGTAAGGCAGGCATACAGGTAGATAGATAAACTGATAAATGGATAAGGAGATAAACATTTAGATAGATTATATATAGACAGCTAAACAAAACTGATAAATAGATAAGTAAATGGAAAGATGGTTAGAATGATAAATATAATGAGATAGATATTTG
>NC_059259.1:5623645-5648645 GCF_017591435.1 Portunus trituberculatus | reverse complement strand
CCATTCTCAAGCCATAACCTGAATTTAATTGACTCAACTTAACTTACTATATTACCTTCAACTTAACCTAACCTAACCTAAGTCAAACCTAACTTAACCTAATTCTGTCTAAATTATTAACCTTATCTTTCTTAACTCAACCAAAATGACTCGATATCCCTAACCTAACCTAACCTAATTCAATCTATATTATTAACCTTATTTTACTTAATTCAACCAAAAATTACTTTAACAACTCTAACCTAACCTAATTCAAACTTATCTCGCTTAATTCCACCAAAAATGACTTAACAATCCAGCTTAACTTTTACTTAACCTAGCATAACAACTGAAGTCAGCTTAACCTTTACCTTTATCTAAGAACTGCCACTAGAAATAGAGCTCTTGTTTATCTAACCTAATGAATTCCAACCTAACCTAACCTAACCTACCCTAACCTAACCTAATGAATTCCAACCTAACCTAACCTAACCTAATGAATTCCAACCTAACCTAACCTAACTTAACCTAACTCAAGCTAACGTAATTTAAGCAAGCCTAACCTAACCTAACCCCACCCAACCTAACTCAAGCTAACGTAATCTAACCAAGCCATAGCTCATTCACTCAGACTTCGATAAGCAACGGACGAAGCATTATGGAAAAAGTGAACAATGTTTTTATCAATGATTCGTCTCTGTGTCATTATTTAGTGTGAGAATCTGGATTTTTTTTTTTTTTTTCCTGTTTTTTTTTTTAAGCCTAACCTAACACAACGTAAAGTAAAGTGTACCGTCACCTGCACAATCGGAGTTCACAATGTCAGTCGGATATTACAGTGAGGAAGCCCAACCTACATTCGGACCGTGGACAGGATTTGAACCCGTGCGCTTGGAAACGCCTCGGACCACAAAGCACGCATGGTTCCACTGTACCTGATGAACTTTTAAATCAACGGATGGCACTGAGTAGATCAACCATTAGTGAAGTAATGTCTTATTCAAACTAGCATTGCCTCGTCTTCTGTTTGCGTCTTCTACTTTCATTTTACTCTTGTCTGCTATTTTTTTCAATTTACATTATCTAATTGTTTATTTTGATTCCGTTTTCTTTACTCCCATTTGCCACTTTAGTGTCTTTGTGTTCTCTATGCACTTGTATTGTCTTGTATTCTTTGTTTATCTAATATTTTTAATTACGCTACAAAGATCTTTTATAATTTATTCTTCACTTATTCCTTCTTTTGTTTGAATGTAATCTCCTTTTGTTATTATTTTACTCCTCGAGAAGAAGCCAGCTAGTGTTGAGTCAATAGCAAATATTTATTCATGGGTAGGGAAGATGGATGAATATGTTTTATACAGAGACTCCCACGTGTCCAACTAGTCACGTCCTCCAGACTTAGGTATCGTCATATGCTCCTGTTTCGTTTTCTTTGTGTAAACTGGAACTTTCTTTAGGCATTTCCTCATTTCACGTCATTAACTTTCACAAGGTTTACTGGAAGTTCCCGGGATCTTAAGTATGTTGATTTAAGTTGATTTAACCTCTTCAGTACTGGGACACATTTTTCCCTTTACATTTGTGTACGACTAGATCATTTTAATGACACTAAGAAGGGTCTATAGAGGTCAAAAGATTAATGGCCACAGTCTCCACTATTTTAATCCCTCACATGAGTGTCTGAAGATGTATAAAATCACCTAATAGTTAGCAGAATGGATATGGAAACGCGTCACGGTACTGAAAGAGTTAATGACACTAATGCCAGTTGAACAAGGATTACTCATTATCGACAGGAAAACCCCAATAAGAACCTAACTTACCATAACCATTGAAGAAAAAGTCATGGTAAGAGACTAAAGAGATTCAGAATACAGATTTAGGAGATGTTAATTAATAATACTAGTGACTTAAAAAAAATCAATAAGAAATCTAATTAACTTTCTCTTTCAGTCCTCCTCCTCTTTCGTCTCTTCATCCCTCTCTTCAAAGGTGCATTATTTATCTGTTCCTCTATTGCTTCTATCCTTCCTTCCTTACATTTTCTTATTCAACAGTACATGGAGTGAATATATCAACCAGGACAAGACTGAAGGAGTGTTATGGGTCTCCTGGTCGTCACACATTCACTTCCTCATATAAATCACACACTTAACCAGTCAAAGAGTCCTTCTGAAAGACCAAAGCGTTCCAGAGTACGTTCTTAGGAGAGAGTAAAGGTAAAGTTTGCAGTGTGGAGAGGCGAGTCTGTAGGTTTAGAAGACGGCGAGCTCCTTTAGTCACTTCAATCAGGGACGAGTTTACAAGAGTTCTGTTTTCCACGTTCCTATAACCCGGACTGTTTCAAAAGAGATCAGGACATCGGAAGGAAATTGGCTTACTTTTATTTCTACTCTTTGAAATATTTCCGTTCTGTTTTTCTGAGTGTGAAAGATATAGGTAGTTTTTTTTTTTTTTTTTACACACTATGTTCATGGTATATTTATTTATTTATTTATCTACTTATTTATTCATTAGCTGGTAAAACGACTTCTTTTATCTATTTCATCTAGTGTTCGAAATCTTCACTCTACCTTTCGACTTTTTTTAATAGGTAAATTGACAACTTTCTCCCGTTTTCTATGTTTGTACTGTTTTCTTTCATATATTAAACATAGGTAAAATTTGAGTTAATCAGGTAGAAATAAGGAGAAAACGGGAGTGAAAATAAGCTTAACACCAATTCAAAGTTATTTAGTTGTCCTTTTTCTTCTCCGCTGTTACTTTTTTTTCTTATGTGAGAAGGTCCGAGTGTAGGTTGGGCTTCCTCACTCGGGGTAACGGTTTCCTAGCAGGTGGGCTTTGAGATTAGAGGTAACCCAAAAAGTATCCCCTTTAACCCATAAATTCCCGTGAAAAGCCCACATGGTAAAAAAAAATAAGCAAAAGATCGAATAAAACCTCAAAAATGCGGAGAGTAAACTTGCAAAAATGAACTTAAGATCCACGTGAAAACTAGAAATGAAAGGAATTAATTGAAAGTTAGAAATGAAAGAGTCGAGCGGTAAGTATTTAACATTGTATTATACAGAGAGATAATAGAAATGAGAACAATAAGGAAGTAAAAAAAATATATATATTCTAGATCCAATTAAGGTTTTAGAAATGACCGGAATATAACAAAGACGAAATTAGACTCACATTTTTTTTTCCTAACAATGGGACGCACAGTTATGTAAGAAAACAATATAACCAAGTGAATGGAAGGTCAGCTTGCTCTCTTACCACCTTTCTTCCTCTCGCCGCCTCCTTACACTTATACACTCTCTCCTCCTTCAACAATAGAAATGAACAATGAAAACCACACCTATCTCTTTTTAATCAACTGAAAATAACACGTAGAGGAGTCGAATACATTAGTACAAACACACACACACTTACATACACACACTACAGCGCAGACCACCACCATATTTTTCCTCCTTCCAAAACTTCTCCTTGGCCTGTGACACCTCGCGCCGCTCAGGGACCGGCGAGGACACACGACAAACAACACTTCCAAGTTTAAACTGCCTTTTTGCGACCCACAAGTAACCTCCTTCCCGCCGGCAAACTGAGCAGACAATGGCCCGACCTAATATAACCTTTCCTCACTTAATGGTTCATGGGATTTGTGTGCAAGAATAAAAAAAATCACTTTTTTTTTTTTTAGGTGGGGAAGAGAAAGGAATTGTTTTTTTTTTAACTTCTGAAAAAGGGAAAATATATATAACAATCTTACCTGCCGTTGTGGTTTTCGGGTATTGTGTGCAACGTTTACAAAAGAAATATCGTAGCTGAAGGAGCGGAGTTGAATCAATTAAACTAACAGTGTCATGACCTAACCTAACCTCAATCCAGTTCTCTCGGGAGTAAAGAGTACGAAGCTCTGAGAGAGAGAGAGAGAGAAGAGAGATCAGTATAGACTAAACTGTTTTTTGAGAGTATTCACACTTACATTACTTTCCTGACGCCAGAAGTAACCAAACAATTATGAGACTTAACATATATTTTCCTTATCAAATAATCAAAAGAAAATGTATTGTACAAAAGTAGTTCAAACAAAACACGCTGGACAACTACCACCATGAACACCACCACTACCACCACCACCACCACCACCACCCAAACTATTAAAATCACCACGAACATCACCAACACCATAACCACCACAATCAGTACCCAAACTTAAAATCACCACAAACACCACCACCTCCACCACCACCATAACTCCAACCACTACTACTACCACCACCACCACCACTACCACCACCCTGACATTACCATCACCACCAGCACCTCCACATTACCACCGTGGTGTTGACAACTTTTTACTAGTTATAATAAACCTATATTCCCTTTGCGAACTAAAAAAAAAAATGGAAAAAAAGAAAAAGCTTACATAACATTCCACAAGAGAAATGCAAAACAATTCAAATAAACAAAAAAAAATGACCATAACTAACTAACCTAACCATTTCTTTCTTTATTTCCAACCAGTGGGAGAGATGAGTGCCACAATTAATCCATTCTTTTTCAGCCAACTCACCGAAGACAGGCTCAACTTGACACAACTTTACGAACTTCAAACTTCTTTAGAAAGGACAAGAAGAGACAGTGGCTAACCTGAACTCTCTTTTCCTTTTTATCTTCTGGACCTTTTGTAAGTGTGTCGAATTAATCACACGGTCCCTCTTCTTAACTTAGCCTAACGTAGGGCTTGGTTGAAATGGGTCAGAGAGAGAGAGAGAGAGAGAGAGAGAGAGAGAGAGAGAGAGAGAGAGAGAGAGAGAGAGAGAGAGAGAGAGAGAGAGAGAGAGAGAGAGAGAGAGAGAGAGAGAGAGAGAGAGAGAGAGAGAGAGAGAGAATGATTAACCTTGAACGATTTTTTCTTCTAATTACTGAGAAGGTTAATCGTATGTTACATTTAAAATTGACCTTAACATTACTTACTCTTTATAAATGTTATTAGTGAACTACATATTAAATTGCCGCCATCTTCGTTTTCTCTTTATAGTCTTACATTTTCCATCACTTTTCTCTTTTACTACACTGGAAACATTTCACATTTCTATTCACATTTATTCTTTTTTCTACTTACCATTGCATTATTTCCTCGTATTTATTTTTCAACAGTAATATAAATACACTCTTGCCTTATTTTTCTGCTATTATCTTCCCCACACTGATGTAAGCAATCTCTTCCTCCACACTTCACTTATTTCCACCTATTATCTCTCCCACACTAATGTAAACAATCTTCCTCTATATTTCTCTTGTTTTTATTTTCCTTCCCCACAGCAATGCAAACACTGACTTTTTCTCCTTATTTAATTTTCTACTACCAATTTTCTTGACTGTCACGTAAACAGTCACTAAAAATTCTATAATCCAACTAGGAATTAAGGATTAAGAGTCTTTTTTCTATATGCACTCCCACCAACTGGTCTCCCTTGCATAGTTAAGTGGAAAAGTTGGGAAGTTTAAAGGACACGTTTGCACTAATTTGGCAGGTAGAACATAGTAGTGAGGCTCAAGGTAAATGTAAGTCATAAAGGTGTGGTGAGTTTTGCAGGTAAATATGAATGAGAGTAAATGGAGATAGGGAAATTCATGCATGGTTTTTTTTCTAATCTTTGTCTTACTTTTTGGTTTCATTTGTACGTCAAATATGAAAAAAAAAAATGAGTTGCGTTGTTTCACTTCCCATATAGTTTAGTTTAATATTTTCATTACTATTTTTCTTCGCCTTAAGTTCATTTCCTGTTACCAGTAAATACCTTCAGCTTTTTATCCTAAGAACACTGATTTGCTTTATGAATAAGAACGAAAATCAACAAAAATACATTGCAAACGGAAATAGCAGATGTCTTTCCTTGCATTAATTTCTGTTTACTATTAAATATTTCCAGCTTTTTTCTAACTACACTGATTTGCTTTATGAATATGAACGAAAACCCATAAAATAAATTGCAAACAGAAATAATAGATTTGTTTCCTTGCATTTAAGTTAATTTACTGTTTACTATTAATTATTTTCAAGCTTTTTTTCTAAGTATACTCATTTGCCTTATGAATACGAACGAAAACCAATAAAAATACATTGCAAACAAAAATAGTAGATATGTTTCCTTGCACTGAATTAACTTCCTGTTTGCCATTTCGCGTTTTCTGTTTTACAAGTCTGGATTTTCATTTGGTGGTGAGTTTCTCCTGCGTTTCCTGCCGTCCGTCCTTCTCTCGCACGTTTCTCAGTTCCTCAGTTCGCGATTTATGTGGTCTAAATTATTCGTTTCGTCTTGCAGCAACTTCAAATTCACAAGTTGGCACGGAAGTCCTTCTTGGCTTTTCAATTCTCAATCTTGCACTATTTCTTTTACTCGACTTGTTCTTCATGCACTTAACTTCTTCAGCCGTCTTAAGATTTGCATTTCAGCACTTTAAACTATTTCATTATTTCATCAAGTCTTCTTTCTTTCTTGATCCTTCTCTTCTTTTCCTGTATTTCGTTATCAACATTTCATCTTACTTCCATTTTTTTTTTCTTCTTGGTTTAAAACTCTCTATAACAATTGTTTATATTATCGTATCTATTTGATTTCCTTTCTTTCATATATTTTTTGTATTTTTTTTACATTCTCATGATTTCGTTATTAACTCCTTAAGCTTAATCATTTACTTTTCCTCTCTTGCATTCACTATTTCACTTTTTCATAGATTTCTTCATTTAATTTCTTTTCATATTCCAAAAATACATTACATTTAGCTTTTACCATTTCCGTTTTATCTTTTTTCCTTTCTTGCACTTCACTGTCTAGCTGTTTAAATGATTTCAGTTTATTTCACAATCTCTCTTATTCTTTGTACCAAACCTCTATCTATTCTTTTTCATCTCCCTTTATTTCGTCACATTTCACCTCTTAATCTTCAATATATATTTTTTTTCTCCTCGCTCCTCGTATTTCTACTGTCTAAAACGCATTTCTAAAAGTTTGCTATTCTTTTTATCTTTCTCTCCTTCCTCGCTCACTCCTCCACAGTCTGTTTTCAGCCCAACCACTTCACCATTTTAATTCATTATATACAAAAGCAAGAGGAGCAGGGGAAATTTTTCTGCCTCACCTACTCCTAAACTTTTCTTTTTTTTTTCTCTTGCTTTTGTGTTGTGCTTTTGTCTTTCCGTAAGTGTCTTGTTTTTCTATTTCCCCTTAATTAATTTTCATTATTATTATTATTCTAATTATAATTCTTACACAAATATCGTCCATTCTGTTTGAAATTTACTTATTGATGTCATTAGTGTTGATTTTTATTCTTTTCTTTACTTTGAACGCCTTTAATTCTTATTTACAAAGAGAGAGAGAGAGAGAGAGAGAGAGAGAGAGAGAGAGAGAGAGAGAGAGAGAGAGAGAGAGAGAGAGAGAGAGAGAGAGAGAGAGAGAGAGAGAAATGTTACACCGAGTACTTTCATACATTAATTCAACTTTCCTTTTTTTCAACTCTGGTCTAAACTCTCCCCTTCTCTCTCTCTCTCTCTCTCTCTCTCTCTCTCTCTCTCTCTCTCTCTCATTACGAACCAAATATCAGAACGTATCAAGCACTGGTGAATCAGGAATTGTGCGTGTCTTTTCCTCGTCTCCTTCTTGAACGCAATTTCCACTTTCTATCTCCCCTCTCGTCTCGTTCTTCTTCCCCCTGACATTCTTCCACTCTCATTCCTTGTCATTCTTGTGCGTTCGATTGCTCTTCTCTCTCCTTCATTTCCACCCTTTGGTCTGCTACAATAGGATGCACCACTGACGAAGCATTCTCCAGCCATTAAAAGGAGAAAGGATACGACAGAAAAAAAAGTTGGAAATGAAGGGAAGCTGAATATATTACAAACACACGCACAGAGACAGAGACAGAGACAGAGAGAGAGAGAGAGAGAGAGAGAGAGAGAGAGAGAGAGAGAGAGAGAGAGAGAAACGTATACCCACTTAGATAATTAAGTAAAGAAATTGAAGTAATATAAAAAGAAATCAAGGAAATATAATAAGTAAGTAGAGGATATATCAAAGGAAAACTTAACCCCTTCAGCACCATGACGTGTTTCCATATTCATTCTGGTTACTATTTGGTGACTTTATACAGCTTCAGAATCTCATGTGGCGGATTAAAATAGTGAAGACTGTGGCCATTAACCTTCTGACCTCCCAATAAAAAGGTCTAATCGTACACAACCCGCAAGGTGAAAATGTGTGCCACTATTGACGGGTTAAGTAGAAATGAAAAAAAAAAAAAAAGTCATAAAGTACTGTGCAATTCTCTGTGTTATTCCTTTCTTTATGTTATGGCCTATAGCGCCTGTACTTGAAGAGTATATGTGGGAAGAGCTTTTAATCTTCCGCCCATTAGTGCCACACACAACTTTATTTATAGTAGAACCCATATTAAGGCCCATATCACCACCCAAGCGCATCTTTGGTGTAACAACTTAGAACCTGGATATCTTGGTGACATGTAGGTAACTTTAAACCACTGACAAATGACAGTTTCAAAGCGATATGTGGTGGGATTCGAACCTACACGTGGACGTCTGCCTGATCCTACCACCACCATTTTATCCACTACGCCACTGCCTCCCTATGTGTGTGTGTGTGTGTGTGTGTGTGTGTGTGTGTGTGTGTGTGTGTGTGTGTGTGTGTGTGTGTGTGTGTGTGTGTGTGTGTGTGTGTGTGTGTGTGTGTGTGTGTGTGTGTGTGTATGGCAGGTACATACCTAGATACGTATTTACAAGAGTCAAATATTAAAGAGAAATCAGATGTGTCCATGAAAACTATAAATACACATAAGGTCAAACACAGCCAGTTTTCTGTTTGATAAATTGAAAATGTCTGCCTTCAAAAAGGAAAACGCTAACATACATGACTCACGTAAAATGTTGACCTCTCTGTTTTAATTTACGTTTTAGAATATTGAAGCACATTCTTTAATGGCATGAAGGAAGGAAGCAAAGGTAACTATCACATAACATAACTCTGACCTGATTATCTTATTGCAATTATGTGACAAAGCTCTCTCTCTCTCTCTCTCTCTCTCTCTCTCTCTCTCTCTCTCTCGTTTGTGTCCCATTAGGTATGTACATTTTTCCCATTCCATGTCTGCAAAGGAGATTAAGTCTGTCTGTCTGTCTGTCTGTCTGTCTGTCTGTTTGTCCGTTTACCTTTCTCTCAATCTCTCTTTGTATTCGTGTTTATGTTATTCCTTTTTTCTGTCTGTCTTTCTGTCTCTCTGTCTGTTTGGATCTCTTGGTCTGTTTGGGATGTCTGTTTGTATCTGTTTTTTTATGTTGTAAGTTTGACAGTATATGAATGTGTGTTTGTTTGTCTGTCTGTATGTATGTATGTTTATCTGTCTGTCTGTTTGTATGCATGTTTTAACTGTCTGTTTCTTAGTATCTCTCTCTCTCTCTCTCTCTCTCTCTCTCTCTCTCTCTCTCTCTCTCTCTCTCTCTCTCTCTCTCTCTCTCTCTCAACAAACACACACACAGGAAAAGTCTATCTGAATACAAATGAGATCCTTCAATTACCTTTCAAATGCTTTACTCTATTGCCTCTGCCACTCCAAAGGTTTCTGGCTTTCTGCTTTTAAATTCAACACAACACAAAGATCAGCTGTGATTGTAATGCTCAGTTGTAAAAGAATGTATCCAATCTCTCTCTCTCTCTCTCTCTCTCTCTCTCTCTCTCTCTCTCTCTCTCTCTCTCTCTCTCTCGTACACCATATTTTATTTTATTCTTATTCATTTTTTTCTATCTATTATTCTTTCCTTTTCATCACTTCTCTTTTTTTTTTACTTGTTTACTCTTTTATCCCTCCTCCACGTTGCTCTCTTTCTCTTTCCTTACTTACTTTTTTTTTCATTTCCCTCTCTCCTTTTATCGGTCTTTTTATCGTCTATTAACGTAACTGCTTATTTTTGTATTCTTTTCCATTGCTAAAATATATGATCTATAATTTATGCATTCAGTTCTAAAAGTCTTACATCTCATTATCTTGTCAATTCTTCTTTTCCTCTCATTATTTCCTTTAAGCATTTTTCCTTTTTTTTTTTTTTTTTTCCTCCCATTCAGAGAGAATTCCCTTACATTCAGTTTCTCTTATTGTTTTGTATTGCTTTCAAATTGTTTAGTATTACGGTATGTTTCTGTTTCCTGACTTGCTTCCATTCCCGTGCAAATTAACTGAACATTATCGAAATTATCACAAGGGAGAAGTAATATTTCAATCACTGCAAAGGATGAGAAAGGACACACACACACACACACACACACACACACACACACACACACACACACACACATAAGCACGCAGTATTATTACTATTCTTATTCTTATTATTATTATTATCATTATAGTAGTAGTAGTAGTAGTAGTAGTAGTAGTAGTAGTAGTAGTAGTAGTAAAAGCAGTACCACCACATTCCACATTACCTTACACACACTGACATTAAGCAACACCTGGAGGAGCTCAAATAGAAGTAAACATTAACATCGCCTCATTCTTCTGCAGAGTCTGGAGTAAATTGCACGGCTTTAGAGGAGAGCGACTTTTAAAAGCACTCACTTTACGGACACTCGCGATTTCTGGGACGAGCAAGCATGTTTAACTTCAGGAGCGCATTATATTTAGTAGTCTTCTTCCCTGACTCCAGGATGCGTCTGTTATTCAGTCGTCAGAAATATAATGCAGCTTTCCGTCTATCTAGTTTGAATGAGGTAGTAGCTGTTGGTGATGGTGGTGGTGTGTGGAAGAAACGTTGGTGTTAGTAGTAGTAGTAGTAGTAGTAGTAGTAGTAGTAGTAGTAGTAGTAGTAGTAGTAGTAGTAGTAGTAGTAGTAGTAGTAGTAGTAGTAGTAGTAGTAGTGGTAGTAGTAGTAACATTATCAACATCAATAGTGGAAAAAAATGAAAAAATGAATAAATGCAAAAAAATAACAATAACAAAAACAACAAGAACAACAAATCAATCTACACTGTTAACAATACACACACAAAAACCACGACAAGGAAGAATCACATTAAAAGAGCAATGACACATATATAACCTACTCTCTAACAACACACACACACACACACACACACACACACACACACACACACACACACACTTCAAGACTCACTGCACTTCAAGCTTCCTTCCCAAAGTGCTCTTATTGCTCCATTTTACCTTCCCAATGTGTCTCGTGTATACAGTCAAAAAAAAAAAACTCTCTCCCTCTCTGCTTCTTATTCATGAGGGGTTGAAAGAGGCGGGCAGAGGCGAAATGAGGATGAAAAGAAGTCCAACTCAAAATTCAGCTGATACGTTTCAAAAGGGATTGATTTTTGGAGTATAAAATTTTGGGGAAAGGGTTCAAGAGTGTTCGATATCTGTGTGTGTGTGTGTGTGTGTGTGTGTGTGTGTGTGTGTGTGTGTGTGTGTGTGTGTGTGTGTGTGTGTGTGTGTGTGTGTGTGTGTGTGTGTATTTTCAGGTTCATTATTAAATTTATTGCTATTCATTGTTTGTCTGTCTGATTATTTCTCTCTTTTTCTTTTTAATCTCTACTATTATTACTATTATTACTACTACTACTACAACTACTACTACTACCACTAAAACTAATATTATTACTACAGCAATAACTACTCCTACTACTAATATTGGTTTTAATATTACGAACTACTACTACTACTACTACTACTACTATTACCACTACTACTACTACTACTATTACTACCACTACTGGTACTTCACCACTTGTACCATACTCGTATTCCGCTCAACATCTCGTTCGAAACCTGTCAAGCGGCCATTGAGTGTCAATCTCTCTCTCTCTCTCTCTCTCTCTCTCTCTCTCTCTTTAAAGTTCGGAAAGACAGAAAAGGAAATATAGACGAAAGCTAGAACACGTAGAGTTAGAAAGGTCAAACGAAGGTCAAAGAAAAGCAGCCGAAGATATGTGATTAACGTCTCTCTCTCTCTCTCTCTCTCTCTCTCTCTCTCTCTGGGGTTCTCAGTCTTTAATCTTTGAATAGGGGTTGAGATGACAATAGCCAAAGTTAGAGAGAGAGAGAGAGAGAGAGAGAGAGAGAGAGAGAGAGAGAGAGAGAGAGAGAGAGAGAGAGAGAGAGAGAGAGAGAGAGAGAGAGAGAGAGAGAGAGAGAGAGAGAGAGAGAGAGAGAGAGAGAGAGAGAGAGAGAGAGAGAGAGAGAGAGAGAGAGAGAGAGAGAGAGAGAGAGAGAGAGAGAGAGAGAGAGAATCAACACTATGATTCTGAAACAAGAAAAAAAAACGAGAGCAAGGAATGGAGAGAGAGAGAGAGAGAGAGAGAGAGAGAGAGAGAGAGAGAGAGAGAGAGAGAGAGAGAGAGAGAGAGAGAGAGAGAGAGAGAGAGAGAGAGAGAGAGAGAGAGAGAGAGAGAGAGAGAGAGAGAGAGAGAGAGAGAGAGAGAGAGAGATTGAAGTGCAGGAAAGTCTTTGTGGGTATGACAAGACTTAGCGTTGAATAATTCTGTGCAACCGAGGCATTCATTGGAGAAAAAACCACGACACTTGACTGAACGAAACACAAGTACAATGAGAAGCCGAGGAAGAGAAACCAACGCACACAAAACACTGAGACTTTTTCCTACATTAAGACAGTCCCATACTCTTTTGTTCGTTCGCTACCTAAACAAAACTAATTCTACTTTTTTTTATATACAATTCATTTTTTTTTTTTTTTATCATTTTTGCTTCAGCTTTTTACGTCAGATTTTGAGTCAGAAATAGACAAGTTGAAAGTTCCAGTGTGATTAGAGACAAATTGTTGTGGATGTTATAATTTTATGTTATAATAGAGTTTACGTATCCAAGATCTGTCTGGTAAGAACGAACACTCATAAAGACAAGTAGGGATACATGCAAATGATAACACCGATAAACGAACAGATTAACTGACAAATAAAAAAAAAAATGGGAAAAAAATAATAAATAGTGACAGATAAGGACATAAAAACACACAAAAACACAAAATAGAACACACACACACACACACACACACACACAGGTAGATAGACTGGCGGTCACGTTAGGTGTGTAATAGCAGTCGTTGTCTTAATGTGTGTCGCCAGCCAGTCTCCTCCTCCTCCTCCTCCTCCTCCTCCTCCTCCTCCTCCTCTTCCTCTTCCTCTTCCTCTTCCTCTTCTTCTTCCTCCTCCTCCTCCTCCTCCTCCTCTTCGACCAGTGCATCAAAAAGTCGAGTGTTCCAATATTTATCGCCGCCATGCCATCTGCAGTTACAATAAACACCACAAGGTTTCCAATGCTTCTTTGTTTTGCCTGTACAGGTTCCGATTCCAATAGAGGCGATTTGAAACCACTCCTGCTCTGATTTGCTGTTTATTCACTTTTTTTTTATTTCTTTATTTTTTGTATATTTTTTAGTTTTTTTCATTAATTTGGTGTTATATATTTTGTTTTTATTTTTTTTTATTTGCATAATTTCTATTTTTTCCAGATTCTTCTTTTCATTATTCTTTTTGTTAGTATGTTTGTTTCTCTTTTATTTTAGTTCTTCCTTTTTTGGTGGTTAATCATTCGTATATCATTCTTCTTCAGTTCTTATTTTCACCTTTTTTATCTTCCTCCTCTTCTTCTTCCACCTGCTCTTACTCTTCCTCTTCCATTTTCATTTTCACCTTTTCATCTTCCTCCTCTTCTTCTTCCACCTGCTCTTACTCTTCCTCTTCTATTTTTTTTTCTTCTCTTTCTTTTAATTCACACAAAAAAAAAATGTCAAAATCTTTAGTATCTTTCCTAAGCAAACCCAAACTTTTCATGATTTCCAGAATGTCTTTTCTTTAACGGGGAAAGAGTAGATTTCCTTGTAGATTTTACCTTATTTTCCTTAAAGGTTGGTCTTCTAGCAGTAAAATAAGAAATGGACAGTAATAAATATTTCTACCTTTCCTTTCTGATCTTATCCTTTTTTATAGGAGAGGAACACTGACCTGGGGCAACAAGTTATAAAAAAAGGAGGCGTTGAAGGTGCCAGTCCCTTTAGAGTTCAGTAAGACAACAAATCAAATATAAAATTAAAACAAGAGCCATCTATAATTTCAGAACTCTCTTGAAAACTCCTTGAAACAGTTTAAATCAAAGGTAGAGGGATAGAAGCAGGTAAGGAGAATAGATACTATAAGGTAGTGAAATGTAGTAAAATAAATGTAAAAAAAATACCTCAACTCGACATTAATAAACTAAAAAGAGAAAAATAAGAAGAAAAGTCTCTTGGAAACTCCTTGAAACAGTTTAAATCAAAGGTAGAGGGATAGAGAAGGAAATAAGGAAAAAATAACACAAGCTAGTGAAAAGTACTAAAATAAATGAAAAAATACCTCAACTCAACATTAACAAACTAAAAAAGAGAAAAAAAGAAAAAAATCGTCCTGAAACAGTGACAGATGGAGGAAATTGACTCAGTAATGAGGTTGTTAGTGCTGAGTCATTACGGAGCTTTACATAATTAGAGAAGTGTCTTGAAACATCCCTCCTGAAGCAGTTAAAGTTACAGGAATTAGGATTTACAAAAGCAGGCAGGGGCATTCACAGCTTAATGGAAAAAGGAGTGTGAAAAAATATGCAAGATCTCAAGATAGAAGACACACAAACCAAGAAGGAAATTGCGATAGATGAATGAAATTAATCTTTTTTTCTGTTATATGCAACGATTTAAACAAGAAAAAAATACAAAAAATCATTATGAGAGAGAGAGAGAGAGAGAGAGAGAGAGAGAGAGAGAGAGAGAGAGAGAGAGAGAGAGAGAGAGAGAGAGAGAGAGAGAGAGGTTAATAGATTTTTTTCCTAATTGAAGTATTTAAGGAAACATACGACAAATATATACCAGTGAGATTTGAAATACCACACAAATGAATGGATAAAAATGACAGATGGAAATGCGTTCAGTTATTTTCTCATAGTAAGACTTCTACACGTGCTTCCAATGGCTTCTTGCATCTCCCCTTGTTTTATGACGTTCTTTTGGTTTCTCTCATCAAAAATAGTTTAATAATAATATAGTTGTTTCTTTTTCACTCCTTTCTTCGATTCTCACGTACAAAAAACATCGAGATTACATTTTTCCTTTCTTTTTCCCTTTTCTCTTCTATTTCGTGGACAAAAAATATGTATTACCATTATTATCACGCCCACACGATTCTCGACTTATTTCCGTCTACGGTGATGGAAAAAGTTCGTTCAGTATAGCATCTCTCTCTCTCTCTCTCTCTCTCTCTCTCTCTCTCTCTCTCTCTCATGAAAAAAAGACTACCAATGTTACTGTACTTGTATCAAAGAATTGTTACTTCCGAGGAGAGAGAGAGAGAGAGAGAGAGAGAGAGAGAGAGAGAGAGAGAGAGAGAGAGAGAGAGAGAGAGAGAGAGAGAGAGAGAGAGAGAGAGAGAGAGAGAGAGAATGATACTCTTGATATATTCAGATTCTAATAGGATTACAAATATATACACACACACACACACACACACACACACACACACACACACACACACACACACACACACACACACACACACACAACAACAACAACAAATCATTAAAAAAAATAAGTCAAATTAACAGTAACACCATCAATCACCACCACTACCACAACAACAACAACAACAACAACAACAACAACAACAGCAACAGTTACCCACAGTCCACCACATTTAGGCCACAGTGAGAGAGAAAAGGAAGGAAGGGAAGAATAATAGATACAAGAGGAGAGGGAAGGGAGAGAGAGAGAAAGAGAGATAGCGAACAAGAATATCAGAGAAAGGTGAACGAAAGAGTAAAAAAGAAAAGGAAGGAAAAAGAAACGAAAACAAAGATGAAGATTGGAAGAGAAGAAATAGATGTGGAGGAAGAGGAGGAGGAGGAAGAGGAGGAGGAGGAGGAGAAATTGAAAAAAAAAGAAAATAATAAATGTTTTTAATTGGTGTGAATGGATGACGAAGAAGAGGAAGAAGAGGAGGAAGAAGAGGATAAAAGAGAAAGAATAGAGAGAAAGTGAAGAAGATACGGAACAATATGGAGAGAGAGAGAGAGAGAGAGAGAGAGAGAGAGAGAGAGAGAGAGAGAGAGAGAGAGAGAGAGAGAGAGAGAGAGAGAGAGAGAGAGAGAGAGAGAGAGAGAGAGAGAGAGAGAGAGAACAAAGTGACAAATGGTGTGAGGAAAGACAAAAGTGGAGAGGATAAATGTGAAGAGATTGTGGAAGAGAGAGAGAGAGAGAGAGAGAGAGAGAGAGAGAGAGAGAGAGAGAGAGAGAGAGAGAGAGAGAGAGAGAGAGAGAGAGAGAGAGAGAGAGAGAGAAGACCTTTGTTCCTCTCACCACACTCCCAAGCCTCCCATGCATATTCACACCCACTCATATGCATACTCTCACTCTCCCTCCCTCTCCCTTGCTCTCTCACTCTCACTCTCTCACTGAAGTCGCTCACCACTCACGCTTACCTCCATATGTGATAAATGAAGCTTTCTTGTCCCTGTTGTTGTTGTTGTTGTTGTTGTTGTTGTTGTTGTTGTTGTTGATGTTGTTGTGGTGGTGGTGTAGTTGTTGTTGGCGGTGGTGGTCATTTGCTATTATTATTATTATTATTATTATTATTATTATTATTATTATTATCATTATTGTTATTATCATTATTATTATTATCATCATCATTACTGTAACCACTGGCACGGATACATTAATGCCATTTCCTGAAACTCAAAGAAAGCTCACGTGCGCGCACACACACACACACACACACACACACACACACACACACACACACACACACACACACACACACACACACACACACACACGAGCAGTAGAGACAACAAGAGGCAAGATAGTGATTTCCCTGGTGAGAAAAGGGTAAAGGTGCTTCAAGGAGGAGGAGGAGAAGGAGGAGGAGGAGGAGGAGGAGGAGGAGGAGAAAATGGTCTAAGAGTAGAGAAGAGGAAGAGATAGTGTAGAGAAAGGAGGAGAATCATCGTTAGGATGAAATGGTGTAAAAAGAAAGAAGAAAGAGAAGGAAGAGGAGGAGGAGGAGAGGAGGAGAGAAGGATGGAAGGACAAAAGGACGAAAGAGTGACTAGGAAAGAGAAGAAGAGAAGAGGAAGAGGAGGAAGAGGAGATGCGTAAACAAATAAACAAAAGAAGGATTAAAAGGCGATGAAAAACGGATAAGAACAAATGGTGAAGATTACATAAAAGAAAGACAAAGAGAGAGAGAGAGAGAGAGAGAGAGAGAGAGAGAGAGAGAGAGAGAGAGAGAGAGAGAGAGAGAGAGAGAGAGAGAGAGAAAGGTAAAGACTGGAGTCAACACCCAATAATCTCTTTCTCTCTCTCTCTCTCTCTCTCTCTCTCTCTCTCTCTCTCTCTCTCTCTCTCTCTCTCTCTGTCTCTCGATCTGTTGTTCGTTTCCCCAGACAAAGTTTCAATTAACGTCTCCATTTCGCCTCGCTGACACACGCACAGTACCTGGAGTGAATTCAGTGGAAATATTCGTGTTTTCGCCTAGTTGGTCAAAGCGTGGAAGGACAAATTCTGGCGCGGGGAAGAAGCAAGTCAAGCGTCAGTATATATTCACAAGCAACCACACTAGAACGTGAGGGAACGAAGAGAAAAGGAAAGAAAAAGAAAGAATTAGCTCACGAAAAAGGAAAGACAAGGGTTCTGTGTGTATGTGTGTGTGTGTGTGTTTGTGTGTGTGTGTGTGTACAGGTGGTTCAACATGACAGACAAGGTGGAATTCAAATGTCTGTTAGTTTGTTGGTCTTTTCGTCTGTTTCTCCCATGTAAAGGTAAAGACGATGGAAGAAAAGGAGGTAGTGTGTGTGTGTGTGTGTGTGTGTGTGTGTGTGTGTGTGTGTGTGTGTGTGTGTGTGTGTGTGTGTGTGTGTGTGTGTGTGTGTGTGTGTGTGTGTGTGTGTGTGTGTGTGTGTGTGTGTGTGTGTGTGTGTGTGTGTGTGTGTGTGTGTGTGTGTGTGTGTGTGTGTGTGTGTGTGTTTCTTTCATCTCAGGAATAATCACAAAAAAGCTGTTATGCCAAAATTTTGTTCCGTTCCTACCTCACCATTTTCCTTTTCTTTTTTTTTTGTCTTTTTTTCCACGAATTGTTTGAAGTGTAAAGAATGAGAAGAAGCGAAGACTTAAAGAGGTCAAACGATTTTCTTTCATCTTTTTTTTCTTTCTGCATTTCTTATTCAGTTTGTTTAGCTTTTTAATTATTTCTTTTTGTTTGAAATGTAAAGAATGAAAAGAAAAAAAAAACTTAAATAGGTCAAACGTTTTTTTTCCATCATTCTTTCATTACAAATTTCTTAATCTTTTTTATTTATTCTTTCTTCTTTTTCACTTTTTTGAGATCATTACAACGTCTTCTTCAACCTTGCGTAACATTATCTTTGCTTCTTTTAACATTTTCATTATAATTTTCCTTAACGAACCAATCACAGTAGTTTATTTTCAAGTTTTTTTTTATTTTGAAACTAATTTACTTTTATAAACTCCTTCTGAATTTTGTGCTCGCTTTTTTTCTAATATTATTTCACCACCACATTTTTTGAAGCTCACTTTACATTTTCTTTCACCTTCAATTCCTTCACGCTTCAGAAATATACAACAATCGCAATCACTAACAAGATAAATTATTTTCTCTCTCTTTTTATAACATTATTCAAAACTATCCCTTATTTTGATCTATTTCACTTTCGTCTTTCACTTGTGTTTACTCTCGCATACTTAAAATATAATAGATAAAACACAAAACAAGAGACCTAATGACAAACATGACACATCCATGCATTCCTTTCAAAATTCAATCTATTATTTGACTGTAAAAAGCCTAAAATTGCAGGAAAGTGGCGATTTCAGAATTGGTGAATGAATGAATATGTTTGCCATCTACTGTAGTCACTTCCCTGAAACTAAGCAATACTGGCTCTATATTTCAAATAAAACTTCTTCCTTTGATATCTTGCTTAAGTAAAAAACAAAAAGCCTTCCTATTCTGTTTAGTTTTTATTCTGAAGTGATTAAGATAACAAAAGGATTAAATCTTCTGCTTTTGATATTTAATTGCTCAAATACACAAAATAACTATCTTTTCTCAAATAAACTATATTTTCTTTAGTTTTTATTCTGGTGATGAGAACAACCAAACTATATAAAACAGAGAAATCTGAAATGTTACTTACCTCCTCTCTTTTTTCTCTCACTTTCTCTTTTTCCATTTTGGTTGTGGTCTGTCCGGCCGCCTCTCCGTCCGTTTCCCATTTTTTTCTTCTGTTTTTTGCATCTCTCTTCGAGCGACCCTCTATCTGGAAAAAAAGTAATAACGTTTGGTGAAATAAAAGAATGGAAAAAAGGGAAAATATACAAAAATATAGTTACCGAGCAGACCTTGCCCGCTTCGCCAATCAAGTTGAACTGACGAAAGAAAAAAAATAAAGGTAAAATAAAAAGAAAGAGAAAAAGAGAGGCTTACACAATAGCCCTTAACGATATTGGAAGAATTATATGAGAGAAAGAATTGAGAGAAGTGAAATAGCTGTACTGTATGATTTCCTGTTTTAGTTAGGCGTTATAGATGGACCTGATGTCTTGTATTAACTCTTATCTCTCCTTTCTGTTTCCACTAGCTTCAGCATACTCATACACACAACTTTCCTCATACTTCATACTGTCACAAGTGTCCACATATCACACACATACACGTACAAGACCACTTCAATACTAGGACTCATTTTTATCTTAAGATTTGTGTACAATTAGACCATCATTGACCTAAATCTTGTATTAACCACTTCAATACTGGGACATATTTTTACCTTAAGATTTGTGTACAATTAGACCATCTTATTAACATTAGGAGGGGTCTATGGAAGCCAGAATATTAATGGTCAGTCTTCACTATTTTAATCCACCATATATAAGTTTCTGAAGCTGTATAAAATCACCAAATAGTAACCAGAATAAATATGGAAAAAGCGTCATAGTACTGAAAGGGTTACTAGATGCAAGAATTAAATACCAGAAAAAAATTATTGTAAAATCTCTGGTTGGCTAATTCAATTTCTGGTAATAATCAACGAAAATTTGCACCCAAAAATCGAAGTTATAATGTAATGTTTTGTATTTTGTAGGATTACGAATATTCATATACAGTAGCTGTCCATTTCAATGTTTCCTATACTAGGCAAGAGAACTGTATGGAACGCTATTATATATTTTTTTTTTATCCTTGAACTACAAATAATGACATCCAATCGTCGTCTACTTCAGTTTTTCTTTATAATGGAACACAATTACACACGGAAGAAAATCAAGAAAAAAACTGCAATGTGAGAATTCTATCTTTTTTTTTTTTTTTTTGCAGGAAAAGACAGTAACAAAAAAGAATTACATACGAAAAAAAGTGAGGGAAAAGAGAAAAAAAGTTGAAATTCTCTTATATTTTCCAATTTTGTGCCGAAGTTACATCAGGTAATCGTCTCAACTTTTAACGGTACTTAAAAAAATACACTAAAATTTCCATGACTTTAACAGAGCACACAAATGGAGAGGAATATCTCGAATTTTTCAAGCAGAGTGTTCAAATAAATGATCGAATCTTTTAATTACATAAAAAAAACTCAAAAAAAGTAAAAATAAATAAGAATTAATAAAACGAAAACAATATAATTTTTTATTAATTTTAGGGGTATTTTGTGGTGGTGTGGGGTGTTTGTGTGTTTTTGGGGGTGTTGTGAGGTGGTGTGGGGTGTTTGTGTGTTTTGGGTGTTATGGGGTGTTTGGGGTGTGTTTCTGTGTTTTTGGGGTGTTGTGAGGTGTTTGCGGTGTGTTTTTGTGTTTTTGGGATGTTGTGTGGAATTAATGAAACGAAAACAATATAAGATTAGTTACATGTCATAGAAAATAACGTAGATAGAATTTACCATTACTCTTTAACCGCAGATTACACAGAATCACACACAAAAAAAATGAAACGATGTCCATTATCATTTTTCTGATACGTATTACAAATAGATGAAAACTACTATCATTTCCCGAGCAGATACCACAAACCGTTCATAATTTCCATCACTAATTTCCCTTCGATTACACAAATATAAAACCGTACCTCTGACACAGACAAGGAAAACCAAATCAAAGCATAACATAGAGAAAAAAGAAATATATAGATTAGAATTTCCATTATTCGCATTTTAGTGGTGGATTATACAAAATAAGCAATCGTGCCCCAGACCTTTTTATTTTCCCTGCGCCTTTGGTCTTCTTTTGTTTTCGTTTTATTATTTACTTGAAACAAAAGAAACGCGCATTCCGTATCTCCTCCCCACCATCAAAAAAATAAAAACAAAACAACAAAACAAAGCGAGTCTGTTTTAAACTCCCACATCGGCTTGTCCGGGAGAAAAATGGGAAAAAATGGAAAAAAAATAAAAGGAAAAGCAACGACAAAGGAAAAGAGAAAAGGGAAAAAATAATAATAAAAAAATCGACCGTAGAGTGCTATGGTGAAAGTGTATGTTGTTGTTGTTGTTGTTGTTGTTGTTGTTGTTGTTGTTGTTGTTGGTGTAGTAGTAGTAGTAGTAGTAGTAGTAGTAGTAGTAGTAGTAGTAGTAGTAGTAGTAGTAGTAGTAGTAGTAGTTGCAGTTGTTGTTGTTATTGTTGTTTTTATTTTTGCTGTTGTTATTGTTGCTGTTATTATTATTATTATTATTATTGTCGTTGTTGTCGTCGTTGTTGTTGTTGTTGTTGTTGTTGTTGTTGTTGAAAATATTGATATTCTTCTTCCTCTTCTTTTTTTCTTCTTCTTCTTCTTCTTCTTCTTCTTCTTCTTACAATATTATTCTTTATCTCTTTCTTCTTATTTCATCCTTCTACATCTTTCTCAACACAATATAATTCATTTATCTCTCTCTCTCTCTCTCTCTCTCTCTCTCTCTCTCTCTCTCTGTGTGTGTGTGTGTGTGTGTGTGTGTGTGTGTGTGTGTGTGTGTGTGTGTGTGTGTGTGTGTGTGTGTGTGTGTGTGTGTGTGTGTGTGTGTGTTTTGTTGAAGATCCGCTCCATTTTCCAAGTCGAGGGTCTGAGGGAATGAGATAGAGAGAAGGAAGGAGGGAAGGAAACAAGGAAACAAGCAAGTAAGGAAGGAAGGAACGAAGAAGGCAAGGAAGGAAGGAAGGAAGGAAAAGGAGAGAAAAAAAAATTGAAAGGAAGGTAAGAGGAAGCACAGACAAATGGAGAAAGAGAGAGAGAGAGAGAGAGAGAGAGAGAGAGAGAGAGAGAGAGAGAGAGAGAGAGAGAGAGAGAGAGAGAGAGAGAGAGAGAGAGAGAGAGATGAGAGAGAGATGTTAAAGAAAAGAAGAGAAGAAGAGTACGAAGGAAAACAAAAGAAAGGAAAGGAGAGTGTAGGGAGAAAAGGAGATGAGAAAATGGAGTGGCGGAGAGTAGAAAGAGAAGAAGTAAGAAGAGAGAAGATAAGAAACGATGAGAGAGAGAGAGAGAGAGAGAGAGAGAGAGAGAGAGAGAGAGAGAGAGAGAGAGAGAGAGAGAGAGAGAGAGAGAGAGAGAGAGAGAGAGAGAGAGAGAGAGAGAGAGAGAGAGAGAGAGATAATACAATGAAAGAGAAGAAAAGTAAGACAGAACACGAAAAACACAACATATGGTTAACAAATAAAGAAACAGGAGATGAGAGAGAAAGAGAAAGAGAAAGAGAGAGAAAGAGAGGCGAAATAAAAAGAGGAAGGTGAGGAGAGGGGAATAAAGCACTGAAGCAGAAGAAAGGAGGAGGAGGAGGAGGAGGAGGAAGAAGAAAACGAGAATGAATAGAGAGAGACCGAACGTAAAAGGAAGGGAAGGAAAGAATGGAAAGAGAGAAGAGAGAGAGAGAGAGAGAGAGAGAGAGAGAGAGAGAGAGAGAGAGAGAGAGAGAGAGAGAGAGAGAGAGAGAGAGAGATATTGAGGGTGAGTAAGAGCACGGGCCAGGAGTTATGTCACGGGTTTACTGGCAAGGTTGGACTGTAAAAAAGAAAGAAAAGAAAGAAAAAGCAAAAAAAAAAAAAACATTTTCCTACACAAGGGACAAGACACAACTTTCCCCTTTTCCCCTCACACGTTTCCCTCACTCTACGTTTCCCATTAAAATCCTCCCATCCCTTACCCTCTCTCCTGCCTTCCCTCCACCCATTTCTCCTCCTTTCTCTGTTACGTCACTCCCTACGCCCTCGTCTTCCATTAGCCTACCTCTCTCTCTCTCTCTCTCTCTCTCTCTCTCTCTCTCCCTCTCCCTGCATTACCATCTCAAGAGCTCGGTTCATGTCGCCTCCAGTTCTGTGGCTTCTATTTTTTTTTTCTTTCGTTTTTTTTTTCTTTTTTCTAGCTCAATTTTCCCTCTTGTCCTTTTATCCCTTGCTGTGGTGTTGTAGTGTTGTTGTTTGTTGTGGTTCGTCATGTTTTTGTTTTCTTTCATTTTGTTTTTCCACTGTGGACAAGATGTGGGAATATTGGTCACGTTTGATGTTTTCTTTACGTGTAGAGTTTCCCTGGTGTGGGGGAGAAAATATTCATATCTTTTAGTTGTATTTTCAAACATGACCATTCAGAATTTAGTTGCTTTTTCAGTATTTTGTATCTTTCATTAATTTTATTTTTCTTGTATCTTTTTTTTCGTATTAAACGCCGAGTTGGAATGTATTAACCCTTTCAGTACTGGGACGTATTTCTACCTCGAGTTTTGTGTACGATTAGACCATTTTATTGACATTAGAAGGGTCTATGGAGGTCAGAATGTTAATGGCCAGACTTTTCACTACTTTAATTCCCACATATGTTTCTGAAGCTGTAGAAAATCGCCAAATAGTAAGATCAATAAATATGAAAACGCGTCCTGGTACTAAAAGGGTTAATTAGAATGATATACATATTATATACTACACTTATATTGGTCACATTCTGTTAGACATTATGCTGAGCTATGTAGTTAGATTAGCTATAGTTATATTATTTATAGTTTCAAAAAGTTTCAAAAGTTTATTTAGTAAAGAGTGGTTACACAAGAGAGGGGGGGAAAGAGTGTATATTATTGGTACACTGGAAGGAAAAGAGAGAAAATACAGGAATATAGAAGGAGTAAAAAGTTATAGTACTAATGCTGGTAACTATTTATATTATTTTTGTTACCTTGAATCACTTAATCTCAAAAATGACTTAAGTGACAGGATTTTCAGTTATATTTGTAAAAGTATACTTCTTTCTTTGGACCAGTTGTAAGTTTGTGAGTTTCATATTACTGTAAACACGCACATTTTGGTCAACGAAACTAACGAACCAACTATGCAATCATTTGGGAAGAAGGTACCAAAATCACAGGAAAATTATTATATTGCACATTTTGGGTCAACGAAACTAACGAACTAACTATATAATCATTTGGACAGTAGGCACCAAATTGACAGGAAAATGATGATATTGGACACTCACTTGAAGGAAATCCATGTTGATCCTTGGAAATTGATACGAGAACTCAGAAAAATGACCACTAAAAGAATAAAAAAAAAAAGACTTCCACCCGTTTAATCCATTCACCTCCATAAAAAAAAAACACTACAATCACCTTAACAAATACAAAAAAAGGAAAACAACACACACACAACAAAAAAATGGAGGAAAAGAAAAAAAAACGGAAAGAAATGAGAGAAAAAAAGGGAAAGAAATCAAACGAGCTTGAAATGAAAGTAGCAACAATTCAGGCAAGATAAATGCGTCACTACTCTCCCTCATTAACATAACACAAAGCAGCCTCATAATTAACGGCCTCATTCGTCAGCCCCGCAACGACACAAGGAGGAAAATACTGACGGTCATTGCTGGGGAAAATCAGGCACGTTTTTATTTATTTTTTTTCCACGCCAAAAAGTATTGCTGATTAGACGGAGGCAATTAAG